>NW_024044029.1:0-8977 GCF_014851395.1 Micropterus salmoides
TTATTTTTTTTTTAGGGCCCGAGCAGACCGTGTGAGGTCCCTATTGAATTTGCTCGGATTATATGGGCCCGAGCACGACCGTGCGAGTCCCTATTGAATTGCTCGATTATATTTATTTTTTTTTTTTTTTTTTTTTTTTTTTTTTTTCTGCAAAGTAGGCCCAAATGACATGCCTAAACATACTCGAAAACTCACCAAAATTTGCAAACATGTCAGAACCGGTGAAAAATTTCGTATTCTACAAGTTTCGCACATGGCGTGGCAAAATGACTCGCTAGCGCCACCTAGAAAATTGGAAATGATTAGCCCCTCGTTCACGTTCACCTACATGTACGAAATTTTCTGGGGACATGTATCGTATCAAGACGCACAAAAAAGCCTCAAGACCCATAGCCTAAAGTCAACAGGAAGTCGGCCATTTTGAATTTTATGGCCATTTTTGGATGATTACACACTTCGTACTTTAACGAACTCCTCCTAGGATTTAGTCTCGACGTCAATTTGCTGCCTTCTAAAGGCATTGACGATGAAAAGTTGTGCTATTTGCGCGTTTTCGTCAATGGGCGTGTCCGTGGCGTCGATGATTCGCATGAACAGGAAGTTGTTGTAACTTCAGTGTACATGCTCACATCTGGACCAAACTGTACATGTAGGATGAGAGTCCCGCCCTGAACACATGTACATGCCGACATTCACCCACAGTCATAGCGCCACCTGCTGGCAACAGAAAGTGACCTTTAACGAAGCAGCCCCGCCGCACGTTTCACCTACGTGCACGAATTTTCTGTGGTACGTGTATCTTGTCCAGACGCACAAAAAAGCTCTTGGAGCCATAGCCTAAACCCAACAGAAGTCGGCCATTTTGAATTTTACGTCAATTTTGGATGATTTACACACTTCGTACTTTAACGAACTCCTCCTAGGGATTTAGTCCGACCGACCTCAAATTTGTGCTGTGCCTTCTAAAGGCATTGAAGATGAAAAGTTGTGCTATTTGCAGTTTTCGTCAATGGCGTGTCCGTGGCGTGGCGTCAAAGATCAACTCTTCGCCATGACACGGAAGTGTTGTCGTAACTTCAGTGTACATGCTCACATCTGACCAAACTGTACATGTAGGATGAGAGTCCCGCCCTGAACACATGTACATGCTGACTTCACCCACAGTCATAGCGCCACCTGCTGGCAACAGAAAGTGACTTTTAACGAAGCAGCCCCCGCCGCACGTTTTCACCTACGTGCACGAATTTTCTGTGGTACGTGTATCTTGTCCGACGCACAAAAAAGCTCTTGGCCATAGCCTAAACAACAGGAAGTCGGCCATTTTGAATTTTACGTCAAATTTTGG
The DNA here is from genome assembly GCF_014851395.1 of Micropterus salmoides. Taxonomy (NCBI): domain Eukaryota; kingdom Metazoa; phylum Chordata; class Actinopteri; order Centrarchiformes; family Centrarchidae; genus Micropterus; species Micropterus salmoides. The sequence continues at coordinate 1,346 of NW_024044029.1, forward strand.
ATGATTTACACACTTCGTACTTTAACGAACTCCTCCTAGGGATTTAGTCCGACCGACCTCAAATTTGTGCTGTGCCTTCTAAAGGCATTGAAGATGAAAAGTTGTGCTATTTGCAAGTTTTCGTCAATGGGCGTGTCCGTGGCGTGGCGTCAAAGATCACTCTTCGCCATGACACGGAAGTTGTCGTAACTTCAGTGTACATGCTCACATCTGGACCAAACTGTACATGTAGGATGAGAGTCCCGCCCTGAACACATGTACATGCTGACATTCACCCAGTCATAGCGCCACCTGCTGGCAACAGGAAGTGACTTTTAACGAAGCAGCCCCCGCCGCACGTTTCACCTACGTGCACGAATTTTCTGTGGTACGTGTATCTTGTCCAGACGCACAAAAAAGCCTCTTGGAGCGATAGCCTAAAATCAACAGGAAGTCGGCCATTTTGAATTTTACGTCAAATTTTGGATGATTTACACACTTCGTACTTTAACGAACTCCTCCTAGGGATTTAGTCCGACCGACCTCAAATTTGTGCTGTGCCTTCTAAAGGCATTGAAGATGAAAAGTTGTGCTATTTGCAAGTTTTCGTCAATGGGCGTGTCCGTGGCGTGGCGTCAAAGATCAACTCTTCGCCATGACACGGAAGTTGTCGTAACTTCAGTGTACATGCTCACATCTGGACCAAACTGTACATGTAGATGAGAGTCCCGCCCTGAACACATGTACATGCTGACATTCACAGACAGTCATAGCGCCACCTGCTGGCAACAGGAAGTGACTTTTAACGAAGCAGCCCCCGCCGCACGTTTACCTACGTGCACGATTTTCTGTGGTACGTGTATCTTGTCCAGACACAAAAAAGCCTCTTGGAGCGATGCCCTAAAACAACAGGAAGTCGGCCATTTTGAATTTTACGTCAAATTTTGGATGATTTACACACTTCGTACTTTAACGAACTCCTCCTAGGGATTTAGTCCGACCGACTTCAAATTTGTGCTGTGCCTTCTAAAGGCATTGAAGATGAAAAGTTGTGCTATTTGCGAGTTTTCGTCAATGGGTGTGTCCGTGGCGTGGCGTCAGAGATCAAGTCTTCGCCATGACACAGGAAGTTGTTGTAACTTCAGTGTACATGCTCACATCTGAACCAAACTTTACGTGCTTGATAACTCTCCCACCCCGTTGGAGGACCGATCCTGACACAGTCAGAAATAAATACAGAAAAAATAAATGCTCAATAAATAATAAGCATCCAATTAAATACACAAAAAATAAAGTAAATAAATAAATGTAGGTAGTAATTAAATTATACAAGGAGACATAAATGTATATATTTTAATTAGTGCCTTTACTTATTCACCTTTGTTATAATTACCTTATTTGTTTATTCAACTTTATTTATTACTAATTTTTTTAATGTATTTATTTATGTGTGTTTTTAATTTTGTCTGTTTTATTCTTCCTTTGTATTTATTTACCTTATTTATTTTCACCCATGGTATTTATTTCTGCCTGTCTTTTTTAATTTTTGTATGCATTTCTGCCTCATTATGCAAATGAGGAGGGGCTGTGTCTCAAGGGTCATCTTCTCTGCTATTGGTGGACCAGTCAGCAGGAGAGCTCCTACTCTGCCTGCAGACATCAACGATCTTGCCCCTCACACAGTCAGATGGCTTCCTTCAGTGCGCTGAGGTGTTTAACAACTCTGAAGACAATACTACCAGCAATGTCTTCCTTCTCTTTTCACGTAGACGCTCCGACAGACAGTGCTTTCAGTTTGCTGCATGCATGGACACAGAACTGCGGTATAGGGAGAAGCACACGGTCAGCTGGCTGCAGCTAAATCTGGAGTGCACTCGTATTCAATTCTGTATGGTAAATTCAGTTTTAACGGAGCAGAGCGAGCTGACAGGCAGAGTTGAGACTTTTTCTGTCCGTTTCTCTCTTTACAAGACGCATGTTGCAGTCAGTCTTCTCTGAGAGGGCAATGCGTAGCATGCAGCACCATACAACACAATTTATCAAATTACACAACGGATATACAGTATGAAAATAAGATTGATTGGATTATACTCACAGGAAGTATAAAACCTGTTACATGCGTAACACAGTAATGTCAGGGAAATTACTTTACTTAGATTTAACTGCAGTTGTACATTTGAAATACCTTCCTACCTTTCTGATAGGAAGCCTTCTTGAGGTGGTATAAAACATTTCTTCTTATATTCTGATTTGAGTTGTGGACCAAAGATCATGCCCAAGTCAGCTATAACACAAGTCTTGTTAGACTACATGCTGTACAGTATTTGTGGACAGATTTTCCCAGGATTTATTATGCATTTCTTCTTCTTCGTTGCATGATTTAGAATAATAAGGTGAGAAATGGGTCTATTCTGAGTTCATCCTGCACTGCAGCAGCTAATAAGTCCATTTATCCCAAAACGCTTTTCTTTTAGGCAGGCTGGAGCAGAAAACAACTCACCTTTCTCAAGTTGTACAGTAATGTCACATGTGTATGAAGGTGGATCAAACAGCTAATCTTAATGTCAAAGTAGAGAGGAGCCTAGTAGGCCTATTTATTTTCATTCATTACACAATATGAATAAGCTATGCAGACAGTTTAAGAAAGAACATCTTTTTCTTCTGTTCTCTACTTGTTATAGTTCACAGTATTAGGGTGTGGGCTGTATTAAAAGTATCCACTGTTCTCCCATGCTCTAACCACAGTAACGATGAAATGTGTGCTGTTCTCACATTCTTCCTCTGTATGTACACATAAACAACAAGGCAGGGAAATATAAAAGGAATTTATTTTATTGTTTGGGTACATTATTGTTCAGTGTACATGCTCATCTGAAACAACTTTACGTGCTTGATAACTCTCCCACCCCGCAGCATCTACACGCCAATACCGATTTATATTCATAGCGGCAAGTGCTATGTAGCTCCACATGGGACACAGGAAGTGACATATAACACCTTCATGCGGCGTCGGAACCGCGTAGCAAATTCACAGCCGCACCGGCAGAGCTCCAGAATATGCAACTCGGCCGGCTCACGCGCGGACGCGCTTACAAGTGCGAGGGCCCGCCCACGCTTGCTTGCAGCTTTATTATTTTTTATTTTTTTTTTTTTTTGTTTCTGCAAAGTAGGCCCAAATGACATGGCCTAAACATACTCGAAAACTCACCAAAATTTGCAAACATGTCAGAACCGGTGAAAATTTCGTATTCTACAAGTTTCGCACATGGGCGTTGGCAAAATGACTCGCTAGCGCCACCTAGAAAATTGGAAAAAATTAGCCCCTCGTTCACGTTCAACCTACATGTACGAAATTTTCTGGGGACATGTATCGTATCAAGACGCACAAAAAACCTCAAGAACCCATAGCCTAAAGTCAACAGGAAGTCGGCCATTTTGAATTTTACGGCCATTTTTGGATGATTTACACACTTCGTACTTTAACGAACTCCTCCTAGGGATTTAGTCGGATCGACGTCAAATTTCTGCTGTGCCTTCTAAAGGCATTGACGATGAAAAGTTGTGCTATTTGCGAGTTTTCGTCAATGGCGTGTCCGTGGCGTCGATGATTCGCATGAAACAGGAAGTTGTTGTAACTTCAGTGTACATGCTCACATCTGGACCAAACTGTACATGTAGGGAGTCCCGCCCTGAACACATGTACATGCCGACATTCACCCACAGTCATAGCGCCACCTGCTGGCAACAGAAAGTGACCTTTAACGAAGCAGCCCCCGCCGCACGTTTCACCTACGTGCACGAATTTTCTGTGGTACGTGTATCTTGTCCAGACGCACAAAAAAGCCTCTTGGAGCCATAGCCTAAATCAACAGGAAGTCGGCCATTTTGAATTTTACGTCAAATTTTGGATGATTTACACACTTCGTACTTTAACGAACTCCTCCTAGGGATTTAGTCCGACCGACCTCAAATTTTGCTGTGCCTTCTAAAGGCATTGAAGATGAAAAGTTGTGCTATTTGCAAGTTTTCGTCAATGGGCGTGTCCGTGGCGTGGCGTCAAAGATCAGCTCTTCGCCATGACACGGAAGTTGTCGTAACTTCAGTGTACATGCTCACATCTGGACCAAACTGTACATGTAGGATGAGAGTCCCGCCCTGAACACATGTACATGCTGACATTCACCCACAGTCATAGCGCCACCTGCTGGCAACAGGAAGTGACTTTTAACGAAGCAGCCCCCGCCGCACGTTTACCTACGTGCACGAATTTTCTGTGGTACGTGTATCTTGTCCAGACGCACAAAAAAGCCTCTTGGAGCGATGCCCTAAACAACAGGAAGTCGGCCATTTTGAATTTTACGTCAAATTTTGGATGATTTACACACTTCGTACTTTAACGAACTCCTCCTAGGGATTTAGTCCGACCGACCTCAAATTTTGCTGTGCCTTCTAAAGGCATTGAAGATGAAAAGTTGTGCTATTTGCAAGTTTTCGTCAATGGGCGTGTCCGTGGCGTGGCGTCAAAGATCACTCTTCGCCATGACACGGAAGTTGTCGTAACTTCAGTGTACATGCTCACATCTGGACCAAACTGTACATGTAGGATGAGAGTCCCGCCCTGAACACATGTACATGCTGACATTCACCCACAGTCATAGCGCCACCTGCTGGCAACAGGAAGTGACTTTTAACGAAGCAGCCCCCGCCGCACGTTTTACCTACGTGCACGAATTTTCTGTGGTACGTGTATCTTGTCCAGACGCACAAAAAAGCCTCTTGGAGCGATGCCCTAAAATCAACAGGAAGTCGGCCATTTTGAATTTTACGTCAAATTTTGGATGATTTACACACTTCGTACTTTAACGAACTCCTCCTAGGGATTTAGTCCGACCGACTTCAAATTTGTGCTGTGCCTTCTAAAGGCATTGAAGATGAAAAGTTGTGCTATTTGCGAGTTTTCGTCAATGGGTGTGTCCGTGGCGTGGCGTCAGAGATCAAGTCTTCGCCATGACACAGGAAGTTGTTGTAACTTCAGTGTACATGCTCACATCTGAACCAAACTTTACGTGCTTGATAACTCTCCCACCCCCTATGGAGGACCGATCCTGACACAGTCAGAAAAATACAGAAATAAATAAATGCTCAATAAATAAATAAGCATCCAATTAAATACCAAAAAAATAAGTAAATAAATAATGTAGGTAGTATTAAATTATACAAGGAGACATAAATGTATATTTTAATTAGTGCCTTTACTTATTCACCTTTGTTATAATTACCTTATTTGTTTATTCAACTTTATTTATTACTAATTTTTTTAATGTATTTATTTATGTGTGTGTTTTAATATTTTTGTCTGTTTTATTCTTCCTTTGTATTTATTTACCTTATTTATTTTCACCCATGGTATTTATTTCTTCTGTCATTTCTGCCTCATTATGCAAATGAGGAGGGCTGTGTCTCAAGGGGTCATCTTCTCTGCTATTGGTGGACCAGTCAGACAGGAGAGCTCCTACTCTGCCTGCAGACATCAACGATCTTGCCCCTCACACAGTCAGATGGCTTCCTTCAGTGCGCTGAGGTGTTTAACAACTCTGAAGACAATACTACCAGCAATGTCTTCCTTCTCTTTTCACGTAGAAGCTCCGACAGACAGTGCTTTCAGTTTGCTGCATGCATGGACACAGAACTGCGGTATAGGGAGAAGCACACGGTCAGCTGGCTGCAGCTAAATCTGGAGTGCACTCGTATTCAATTCTGTATGGTAAATTCAGTTTTAACGGAGCAGAGCGAGCTGACAGGCAGAGTTAGAGACTTTTTCTGTCCGTTTCTCTCTTTACAAAGACGCATGTTGCAGTCAGAGTCTTCTCTGAGATGAGCAGCGACACACACACACAATTTATCAAATTACACAACGGATATACAGTATGAAAATAAGATTGGATTATACTCACAGGAAGTATAAACCTGTTACATGCGTAACACAGTAATGTCAGGGAAATTACTTTACTTAGATTTAAGTACTGCAGTTGTACATTTGAAATACCTTCCTACCTTTCTGATAGGAAGCCTTCTTGAGGTGGTATAAAACATTTCTTCTTATATTCTGATTTGAGTTGTGGACAACTATGACCACATGAATTAAAAAAACATTTCACTGCCCAAGTCAGCTATAACACAAGTCTTGTCATCAGACTACATGCTGTACAGTATTTGTGGACAGATTTTGTCCCAGGATTTCTTATGCATTTCTTCTTCTTCGTTGCATGATTTAGAATAATAAGGTGAGAAATGGGTCTATTCTGAGTTCATCCTGCACTGCAGCAGCTAATAAAGTCCATTTAATCCCAAAACGCTTTTCTTTTAGGCAGGCTGGAGCAGAAAACAACTCACCTTTCTCAAGTTGTACAGTAATGTCACATGTGTATGAAGGTGGATCAAACAAGCTAATCTTAAATGTCAAAGTAGAGAGGAGCCTAGTAGGCCTATTTATTTTCATTCATTACACAATATGAATAAGCTATGCAGACAGTTGTAAAGAAAGAACATCTTTTTCTTCTGTTCTCTACTTGTTATAGTTACACAGTATTAGGGGTGTGGGCTGTATTAAAAGTATCCACTGTTCTCCCATGCTCTAACACACAGTAACGATGAAATGTGTGCTGTTCTCACATTCTTCCTCTGTATGTACACACAACAAGGCAGGGAAATATAAAAGGAATTTATTTTATTGTTTGGGTACATTATTGTTCAGTGTACATGCTCACATCTGAAACAAACTTTACGTGCTTGATAACTCTCCCACCCCGCAGACATCTACACGTCAATACCGATTTATATTCATAGCGGCAAGTGCTATGTAGCTCCACATAGGGGACACAGGAAGTGACATATAGCACCTTCATGCGGCGTCGGAACCGCGTAGGAAATTCACAGCCGCACCGGCAGAGCTCCAGAATGTGCAACTCGGCCGGCTCACGCGCGGACGCGCTACAAGTGCGAGGGCCCGCCCAACGCTGCTTGCAGCTTTAATTAGGGCCCGAGCACGACCGTGCGAGGTCCCTATTGAATTGCTCGGATTATTTTTTTTTTTTTTTTTTTTTTTTTTTTTTTTTTTTTTTTCTGCAAAGTAGGCCCAAATGACATGGCCTAAACATACTCGAAAACTCACCAAAATTTGCAAACATGTCAGAACCGGTGAAAATTTCGTATTCTACAAGTTTCGCACATGGGCGTGGCAAATGACTCGCTAGCGCCACCTAGAAAATTGGAAATGATTAGCCCCTCGTTCACGTTCAACCTACATGTACGAAATTTTCTGGGGACATGTATCGTATCAAGACGCACAAAAAAGCCTCAAGACCCATAGCCTAAAGTCAACAGGAAGTCGGCCATTTTGAATTTTATGGCCATTTTTGGATGATTTACACACTTCGTACTTTAACGAACTCCTCCTAGGGATTTAGTCGGATCGACGTCAAATTTCTGCTGTGCCTTCTAAAGGCATTGACGATGAAAAGTTGTGCTATTTGCGTTTTCGTCAATGGGCGTGTCCGTGGCGTCGATGATTCGCAATGAAACAGGAAGTTGTTGTAACTTCAGTGTACATGCTCACATCTGGACCAAACTGTACATGTAGGATGAAGTCCCGCC
>NW_024044030.1:0-14068 GCF_014851395.1 Micropterus salmoides
CTGAGAAGACGGGCAGCAGCTACATCCAGTCGTGATGAGCTTCTGCAGCTACACAGATGAATCACAGCCACCAAGCTTCACTGGCTATGAGCAAATAAATAATGGATTAAAAGAGACCAAGAATAGAAGAAATGCATGCAAAAGATTGTGTTTGTGTTTATTCATTTCCGCTTAGTAAAAAGTGTCTAATGGTAGATTAATTTCCCAATTCTTTGTCTCAATTACAAAGCACTGCAAGTTGCTGGCTGAGAAAAGTCTCCTCTTCTTCTTCAAATTCTTATCTTTTTAATTGGCTGGCAGCAGCCCAATTAGCAGAGCCACCGATGTTAATCATAACATGAAACCACAAGCCACTGACACTAGCTTCCTTCTGGACACAGTATGTTTGCTACAGTGAGCGAGTGAACCTGGTTCACTCAACAAGAGCCACAGAAATAAACCATTTCTGTCAATTCTGTTGATTCAGTGAACACATTTAATTACATGAAATCCCTGCTTGGACCCAACAAGAAACACAAGACATCCAGCTAATCACGAGTGTAGTAACACAATACAGTGCCTGACACAAAGCGAGTGATGCATTTTTCATATTGCATCATATCTAGGATGCCGGTACATATACGTTTATGGTATTCATGCATTATTGTGGCAATGAAAAACACAAAATAAGCTGCATTCAGCATTGAGCATATTCTCATCAGATGTCCTCAAAAACCTTTTTCATACACCATTGTTTCACACAATCACCAATCCCAATGTAGCTGGCAAGTGACTGCTCTCTCATTCCTCCCTTCATTCTCTCCACCTCATGAAAAGAAACTGTTTCTGGTGGCAAGAAAAAAATGCAAATGCTTGCCTTGTGCTCTCTTTTTACAAAGCCACAATGGTAGAGGTGTTATGAGTGACAAAGCGTTCTCATTACCAGAGAGGGTACTTGGACTTGGTCTGTCTAATCAGCCCTAATGCATTTCAGTTCCTAATGCTTCCAAAATGCCGACTACACCAAGCAGGGCCATTTATTATGGCAAGACAGTCCTCTGCATCCAGTGAAACAGGCATATAGTCTCCAAAGCTCTGTGTTCGCATATATCAAGGAGGAGTGCAGTTTGTCACTGTCTGGATCAGTTTTGATCACGCTCACCTGGAAGCATGACCTGCGGTTTGTGTAACTACACTTTCTTGAATTTTGACAGAAATGGCGAATGAAAACCCCCCAGCAAGCATGAAATACTTAACAATGTGCCTGACACAGCTACTATTTGTAGACATTTGAATGTATTCTGCCCAGAGCTAAGCTAAGCCTTTCTGTGCTATGGAAATATTATCTGGATATTGATAATGCTATTCTGAAATTGAGTCCATCTTTAATGCTTATTTTTATTCTCAGTAAAACCAAAAATACAAAACCTGTTATCCGTTGTAGTATATTCCAGTTTTATATATTTTTTGCTAACTATTTAATCTCAAAGGGGACTGCTGATTTACCCATTTAGTGTCTCCATCTCGAATTTTGCCCAGCAATTCACAAGTCTCTTGTCAATGGCTATTCCCCCTGCTGGAGAAACAACTGAGCCAGTGAGAGCCTTTGTGCATTGGGAAGATCATCTAACTGTACCAGAGCCATAGTGAAAATATGGAGACAACTGTGGATAAAATCACATCAGCTATTAACCTGGAGCAAATCGATTGGGTCTGTAACTAACAGTTATTTATATAATCCATATTGGTTAATCTGTCTATTATTTTTACATTTTATTAATCATATTTTATGATTAATCTTTTAGTCTGTAAGACAAAATAGTGAAAATCACCTGTCAGAAGTTCCCAGAGCCCATCATGATGTTTTCCTAATGCTTGATTTGTCCAACTAACAGCCCAAAACACATTAAATTTATAGTGATATAAAAGACAGAAAAGCAGCTGGTTATTAGAGTGGAGAAACTGGAGCTCGTGAATGCTTGGTGTTTTTTCTTAAATGATGAATCAATTGACAAAATAGTTGCAGATTAATTTTTTGTCATTCAAGTAATCAATTAATCAGCTCAAGACTGAATGACAAAACTTCACCTAAGTTGCAGTGTGTCTGCATGTACCCATGTATTCTTCTCTCTGTAAGTGAGAACAAGGTATGTCGTGCAAATTTAGATCAATCTGATTTAACCTACACAAGACACCCTTTTCAGTTTTCCCAATAAAGCTTATTTTCAACTGATTTATCAAAGCCAAGATGAGGCTGCTTGAGTGAGTCATAGGCATCTTCTTGCACATCTCTCCTTTACCCTGCATCACCCTACATGCTCACTCACTCCCTCCTCTTTGCTCCTTATGAATTTCAGTCAATATGTACTTGAAAGGCTCATTCAATGAGCCTGTGGCGCTTCAAAGGCCGTCATCTCCCCTTCCACATCAGTCATTTTCAGAGAGACCTCTGAACAGCTCAAGCTGGTCAACAGATGGAATCTGACAAGTTTGTTTTCTTTATAATGATAAATTCACACTTTAAGAGATGAATGGATGGAAGATAAGAACATCCCAGGCTAGCACGAGTATGTGTACCTGTGCACATGGAAATGTGTGCAGGCTTGACGATTCTCTCTGACCAATCAGTAGTCTGCAATGCTTTCCAGTCAGCGTTTGGTATTGCCTCAGTTCGCTTGGAACCTTGACAGAGGATATACCAAAAAACCTATCAAGTACCAAATTTGCTCAATGGAAAACCAAAAAAGGCGAGTAGAGTCAAGGTGAGCTGAGCTGGTACCAATGTTGTGGAAAAGGGACTATGGATCACAGTGATGAAAATATACACTTAGCATCAGCCTGTGAAAACAATTACATAATGTCTTCAGCAGTCCTAGCAGACCTTTGTCAAGTCTGAGCAAACTTCTCAAGTGACATTACTTTAGTAATATTAGGTTGGGCTACAAATCTTTAACAGAAATCCTGCATTACAAACCAGAGGCGAACGGTTTGAAAGAAGTGGATATTTCCCAGGCAGGTAGGGTCTAAAAAAGAGATGATTGATGACAAATTCCATCAGGGGATGTGTACGACCCAGTGTTTTCTATACTTTATATTAGGGCCAAAAAGCCAGGAAAAGTTGGCCTCGACTGTCACGATTTTGATCCTTTTTAAAACATACTTCAAACTTCAGAAAGTCTCATAGACAGGTGCGCAGGCTTATTAATTCTGACTGATACAGAACCAAAGAGTCCCGAACGCTGTCGATCAGCGATCCACTTTATTAACATTTTAGAGTACAAGTACACTGTGGTTGATTTTTTTGGTTCTTTATTATTAAAGACTCTTCTCTCCTATACTTTTCTTAACATACCTAGTTAGTCTAAGAAGATTAACAAGATGGTTCAGTATCAATAGCAAAAATTATATCAAACACGTATGAAGGCAATTAGCTGTTCACAGGCATGGTTGCTGAACTGAAGGTTTATTTTATTAGGTGAAAGTCTAAAGTTTGAGTCTTTCTGTATAGTGTGTTTATATTTTAAAAAAAAAAAAAAAACTGAAGGAAGGGGAAAATGATAAAGGGCAATCCAACATGCCTTGGTCAACATCCTGTAGTCAGCCAGAACACCGGTTCAAAGACGAAATACGAAGCAATCCCTGACATAACTGAACTGTACTGAACAGTTCCAAGCTGCATTCAAATTATAAATCAACAATTGAATGCTGAGCAGCTTTTCTGCAGAGGAAGATTAGGCTACAGTAATATTATTAGTATTAGGCCTATATTACTTGTAGAATTAGATTCCAGCGTTGGCTGCATAGGATTGTTTCGGTTTTATTTCTCTGATTCACTGCTTTTTCTTGCTAATGAGAGTTAGTGAGTTGCTAAGCAACTGACATATCCTAGTCATTATGCCTTTACTTAAAAAAAAAAGACTAACCCATTTAATCCAATGAATCACTTTATTCAAAGTGAGGATTTTGTTCAAGGATTCTTTGTTTTGTTTTTCTTTAGGGTGATGGCGTCATAAAATATGACAACAAACGTTCGAAGCATCATTCAAAAACCTCAATAGAAGAAAAAAAAGACATTTATTACAGCCCTAGAAGTCAGCTGTGGGCACTGGTAGTGGATGGGATGTAGATCCATCTCCTTCTCTGAGTCATCAGTCTTGACTTCAGTGAAACTCACTGGCATGCGATCCGTTTTTTTGCTTTGTACCAGTCTGGATAGGATTTCATCATCCTGTTGTGATGGGATCATCTCATACGGGACATTTGGCTCACAGTTAATCTTGCTTATGTGTGTCAGGATCAATCAAGATGCGTTTATGTGCAGTTATGTGATGCCAATGATGAGTCATGTGGATTACTTTACCCCACCCATTCTGTTAGGGTTATTTGTCTGCAAAGATTTTAGAAAAAAAGACTTTCATGGAGGGAGTTTCACACTTGGCGTGAAACGCTCAGAGAAAACTGTAAGCAACACTTCTGTGATATCAGATAAGCAAAAGTAGGTGAAGAACGTATTCTTGTTAAATTCTTACACAGTGGAATCTTTTGTATTAATGTTTCTGCTTATGCACTTTCCTTCAGATAAGAGGCATCCTTGTAAAGCAGTAGCTCATGGTGTCCAATTTATTAAACCCAACAAACTTGTTAGATAAATCCTTTGTTGCAAATCTTATCTTTTATTGTACAACTGGTAAAACGGCCTCAAATCTCAAGACCTGAAAGTATAGTTATGTTGCTTTTTTAGGAAAATGTATTGAGTAAAGGGGCAGTTCACCCAAAAACACACTATGTCTTCAGTAGTCATTTTCCATTATAATTATAGTAATTTGTTGGTGTTTTGAGCCAATGAAACTCAACCCTATTGCCAGACAAGCATGTCAATATTGGATGATTTTGCAAAAGTGACTTTTATTTTGGTCTAATGCCAAAGTTCCTACTTTCTACAATATCTGCGTATGGTGACTACAACATGGTTAAGATCAGGGAGAGATTGTGCTTAAAGTTAATAAAAAGAGAACAGTTTTGATTGGATATGAACTCTGCTTTGTGAAAGTCAGACAATCTACATACTGTAATTTGTAGGGATACTGGGTTGTTTGAATTCTGTTATTGGAGTGGAAGCAGAAATATCAGAGACTGATAGTCCAAAACTGGGCAAATTAAACTGGAACTAAACAAGAACTATTTGCATGGCTGGATATAGAGGTAAGGGAGAAAATTACTTTATGTAATTTGGGTGAACTAACCCTTAACACGCAGACTCTGTATATAAATCAAATTCCAGTCCAGATATTGGGATTCAAAAGCTGTCATGGCCCAAATATGTGCTCCTCACTCTGCTGAATTCTTGCAGCTGAGATTTCACATTTCATTTCCCATCACCAGAATGAATAAAGAAGTAAGTGTCCTTTCTGCTCTGTCTCTGCTTGCAGCCCCTCCTTTGACGAGGAACTCTCCCCTCGGCCCAAGGGGAAGAAGAAGAAGAGAAAGTCTGAACGGAAGAGGAAAAGGAAAAGGTCAGTTCCCAAAATGAGATGACTGTGCAGTGAGGTCTATTGTTGGATACCTTTTGTTGTGTTTCCTGACATAAATAAACTGAGAGGTGTACAGGAGAATGCTTGGTACTCTCCAGAGTTCATGCTTATTTGTTCCTCTTTAGGTCTCCTTCCTACAGCCTGTCGCCACCGAGGAAGAAGAAAAAGAAGAAGAAGAAGAGCTCCAAGAAAAGCAAGCGGCATAGGTAGTTCTTGCTTACTATGACAATGTAAAATGGCATGACATGTATTTTTAGGTGACTGAAATCATCCTTTTCCTTTTTCCAGGTATTCCTCCAAAAAGTCCAAACACAGGTATGTATATGATTATTGCAAGATTTTGTGCATTGTTTTTGCATGTCTCGTGTTTAACAAAAAACAGTTAAAATTATTTTAAGAGTGAACAGTTTTCACCTGGATACATTTTCTGTCATAAATGTGTAGGTAATTTTAACATCTGCTTTCCTTAAGATTGCTGGATTTCCGACTTAAAAGCCTATGCCCTATATGTATCAGTTAAAAAGCAGGCTGTCTGTGCAGGCTTTTGCAGTCTTAATACTCCTTGCTCATGATTGTATTCTCTTTGATCCCACCAGCTCTTCAAGTTTAAAACATAAGAGGAAGGATGAGCGCAAGCACAAGAAAAGGTCAGTCTGTGATTGTTGCATCAGAATCATGTACTCTCTGAATCCAACCCAACATTTTTGACCCCCCTCCAACCTCCTCTGCCTCCCCCATGGTAAGCCCATCCACCCTTTTCAGAACACTCATTGCTGAGGAAGAGAGAGAGAGGATCTTCCAAAATGCTCTCATGTAAGGGCACGACGGGTGAATACAGAGGCGCTTTTATTTTTCTGCTAAAAGCGTGAAAAAGCCCTTGTAAAGAGGAAAACAGATTGAAAGCTTGAGCCACAAAGAGAGAAAAAATGGGGTGAAAAAGGGAAAGAGAAACCAATTTCATGCTGTGATCTTGCAACATTTTATAATTCGACTTTGGATGAGCGGACCGCTGTTTGTAAGCACAGAGCCAAGTTCAGTTCCTGCTTACTTCAACAGAAATCACTACAACTCTCTCCTTTTTTGTTCTTTTCATGTCTTTACTGTTACTTATACTCAAGCCTTCTCTGACGCGTGCTCCAATTTTTCAAGTACAGTTAACATACACTGAACAAAATTATAAACGCAACACTTTTGTTTTTGCCCCCATTCATCATGAGCTGACCTCAAAGATCTAAGACTTTCTCTATGTACACGAAGGCCTATTTCTCTCAAATATTGTTCACAAATCATTCAAAATCTGTGTTAGTGAGCACTTCTCTTTGCCGAGATAATCCATCCGCCTCACAGTGGTGGCAAATCAAGATGCTGATCAGACAGCATGGGTATTGCACAGGTGTGCCTTAGGCTGGCCACAATAAAAGGCCACTATAGTCAGTGGAGCAGTGCTGAGTATGAATTAGCGTTTAAGAGTCTGATAGCTTGGGGGAAAAAGCTGCTCTGCAGTCTGGTGGTGCGGCAGCAGAAACTTCTATATCTCTTCCCAGAAGGCAGCAGGGTGAACAGGCTGTAGCTGGGTGGTTCTGTCCTTTAGTATCCTTTGGGCTCTGTGTAGGCACCTCACCGATATCACTGAGGCTCGGGAGGTACCAGTGATCTTCTGAGCAGTTTTAATCACCCGCTGCAGAGCCCTCTGGTCCTGGGCTGTGCACATCCCATGCCAGTTTGTGATGTTTCAGGATGCTTTCTATTGCACCTCTGTAAAAACTGACAAGAACTTGGCACAGGAATTTGGCCTTCTTAAGCTTCCTCAAGAAATATTGTATCTGAGCTTTCTTCCTCAGCGTGGAGATGTGAGACGACCATGTCAGGTTCTCTGTGATGCTGATTCCCAGGAACCTGAAACTGTTCACCTGCTCCACCTCAGCACCACTGCGGTTGACAGGAGAGTGTGTCAGCTCCTTAGTTTTGCTGACGTTGAGCAATAGGTTGTTCTCCGGGTACCACTCAATTGCAAGATTAGCAATTTCCTCCCGATATGAAGTCTCATTGTTGTTTGAAATCCGACTGTTGATGGTGGCGTAGTCTACAAACTTCACAGCATAGTTCGGGGATACAGTCGTGGGTGTAAAGCGTGAACAGGAGGGGGCTGAGCACACAGCCCTGGGGGCTCCGGTGTTGAGCACTAGAGTGCAGGAGGTGAGTCCGCCAATCCGAACTGACTGGGGTCTGTTTCTGAGGAATTCCAATATCCAGTTGCCAAGTGTTTTATTTAAACCCAGAGTGCTGAGTTTGCTGATCAGTTTCATGGTGGAGATTGTGTTGAATGCTGAGCTGAAATCCACAAACAGCATTCTATTGTAGGTGTCGTTTTTATCAAGGTCCTCTTTTTTTTCTCATCCTCTGTGGATCCGTTGGTTCTGAAAGCAAACTGGTGAGGGTCCAGGCTGGCTGTTCTTTATGTACAGTATGTATGTATGAAGAACCTGTTTCTCAAAGCACTTCATCAGAATGGGGGTTGGAGACACAGGGCGGTAGTCGTTCAGACTAGACACAGAAACGATGGTGGCTGTCTTAAAGCAGGTGGAACCCTCTCCTGAGACAGTGATTTGTTGAAAATGTCAGTAATAGCATTAACTAGCTGATTGGCACAGGTTTTTAGTATACGGCCAGGGATGTAACTACGATGCTGGCTTCTTATCTTCTGATGGGCCAAGACCGTAAAGCACGTTTACCAGGATTTTGTTGCCACTGAGCACTACAGACAGACTGAGAAGCGGTTAACAGGCTGCAGGCAAATGACCATATATGGAAAGCCGGCTCAGTATGACATCATGCAGAGCAGGGAGTAGAAAAAACTGTTGAAAGGGGAGTGTTCAAAACAGGGGGACATCTGAGGTTATGGCTAACAAGGATTTCTTAAAAATATGTTTAACTATTTATTTGAAGCTTTGGCCTCCAACATTGTAACACTATAGATAAAACAGATAATACGGAAAAGCATAATAGGTCCCCTTCAATCTAGCCATAGTTTCTGAAGCAATAGATCCACTATCAGGATTTCTTGTTGAGGGGGGGTTCTTCTGTTTTGTTTTGCCTTAACCAGCAAGTAGCAACTGACATTTCCATCCCACCACATAATGTTCAGTTCAGAGAAAAACAACGGAGATTATTATAATTATTAGCCAAGCTCTCCAGTGTAAACAGCAGTTCAGCTTTGGCTCACCGTACAACTGAGGTTTTATTACAGACATTTTGGGTACACTCCCTTCACAGATAAAGTGGTTTAGATAATCTGGCTAAACTGGTGGCTTGTTTACAACCCGTCTGATCACTGTTGAACTTTGTAGTAGTGATGACGTTATTTTTCCTAATTTCAGAATATCATTTGGTGAATATAGGATAGTAAAAAAATGTCAAAAAAAATTTATAGCAATGACCAAAAAGATGAAGCCAGATCCTCCTTTATCACTAAACAGAAAGGGTAAAATCTACACAGTCACAGACCATTATCTACAGATGTGATGTTACAGAACCGATATAAGCAGCAAATCGTCACATTTGAAAAGCTGGAATTTGTGCTCGGTAAATGACAAATGATTAAGTGATTATAAAAATGATCGTCACGTAATTTTATTCTGTTGATTAATCACAGTACTCTTAGCTCCTTATCCACTTGGGTCTTCTCTTCTCTGCTCTCCTCATCACCTCTTTCAGTTCCCGGACTCACTCAAGGCGGAGACGACGCTATCGGAGGTCAGAGTCGCACAGTTCTTCCTGCCAGGCTTCCACAGAGGACAGGTAGGAACTCATCCTTCACCCTCCTCGACCCCACTACTCCCCCAGTTTATCTTATCAGCCTGAGGTGTCTGCTGAGTTCCTGGTCACACAACAGCGATGACTGATAAGGCAGAGGTGACTTCCTGATCTCAGGCACAACCAGCCCTTATCACAACTTCACAGGAAATGGTCCCATATTCACTCAACAGATAGATGCACTCAGTTATAATGACATATTGCAAAATCTTGGATATCTGATAATATGAAGGTTGTCTTTTACAGGTTTTATGGAACAGGGTTGGTAGCATGATGATCTCTAGCAGCTAGAGGAATAAGTGGATGCTTCCACTGGTGATAATTAATCCTTGAATAGTCATTTATCGCCAGCGAATGCGAAATATTGCATTTAGAGTCAAAATGGCATCCTAAAGAACAACTTAATTAGGGAACTTTGACACATGTGAATAAGTAAATTCAATTGAGTTTGAACTCAAATTGAGGTTAAACTAAAATAATTAGACATACTATTTTTAAATCTGTCTGGAGCTCTTTATTACTAACTAATTTCTATGAGGTTTTTTTGATGATAAGAAGAGGAAATCACAATAAAAATCAAGAAATATGGAGCTTTAAGCTACATTTCCCAACGTTTTTATACAGCTGAACCTTAGTCTCTCATCAACTAATCTTCCCAGGTGGAATTATGACCAAGAAATTTCTTTACAGTTTTTCTATGATTACACAACAGATTACACTTTATTGGCCAAAACAACGAAGGTGTAAAAAAAACAAAAAAAGGTGCTGTCCCATTCTCCATAGTTTAGAATTTTCTGTAACTGAGAAGATGCATTTGTGTCATGAAACTAAATCCAGCATTTTCCCACAGACACCATCTGCAGAAATCTGTGGTGCATCAGGCATTAGGAACTTGGCAGCTGTGGTAGAGGAAACCAATGGAGTGCTTGACCACACGGACATGAAGTGGAGACCTGCAACCAAATCAGTGTGTAAAACGGCTCCAAAATATCGCTCCATCCTCTCAACCACCACCGTAAGTACAATTTAGGACTTTGACGGTGGTGCCACTGGTTCAGTCTGATTTCTCAGTTATGGCCATGTAAAGCAGCTCACTATTAAGATTTGAATTCCACACCCAGATGTTTCTTGCCTTTTATATTTAACCAAAATACAATATTTTTCTGACAATTGAGCCATCCTGTAAGTACTGAATTTTATGAAATTAAAAACTGTACATGGCCTTACTCTGAGCTTTTTTTACAAATTCTTTATTTTGGAGTAATTCTGTCAGTTCCTGTTTTTCTGTTTTTAAAACTAACGCTATCAAGAACTTTGTACTCCCCATAATAATAATGATGCCACTGGAAAAATGACACGTTCTCCAAAGTGTAGTGTCAAATTCAACACCAACAACAACCATTTAATTTTCAAGAGCTATTTCTCACAACACGTTTGTATTCCTTTATTGAAGGTATCACTCAAAACATTTTGTTCCGAGAGGATGTTAATGAATATTCAGTGTCAATGTTTTGAATTAATTATTTCAACAAACTCTGTACATCTCAAGGAAAAACACTTGGTTACAACTTTATGTGCTCACCTTAAAAATATTTTTAAAGTTTACTATATATGCAGCTGACTCCTACAGGATGTTAAAAAGCCTATATCTCCAGAGTTTCCTATTTTTATCTTTAGTGTACTCATAGTACACTGGTGTGAAACTTTTGACCGGAAGTGAAGCATTTTTTTGTTTAGAATGAACAGTAGTGACAGTGTTGTTACCACTCTGCTTTTATTTTGTTAAACAATGATCTGCAAGCAGCAGGCAGAAACTACTTGTTATTGCTTAAGGTCATCAAAGTGTGTCAGACTGTGCTGAGTTAGTACACAGAGCTTTATGGTTAGGGATGGTTTGAGACTGGATATAAACCGCTAGTGTCTGCTATATAAATGTCACACTGCTTCCTGTACTGGCACCCAATCATGATCATTAGAGCTGAAGCAGGAGACTAACATAATGAATGATCACTTATAATGATTGTGGACTTGGGAATTATTAGCGATTTCTTGCCACTCTGTTTCATGTAATACTTCCAGCATACAGTTTCCCTATTTCTGTTTGCAGACCAGACTTTAAGTTGAAATGAAACTGTGATTGACAACTTCTTGACGGCAGACTTTGAATTTTAAAAGGTTGATTTTTTTTTTTCATTATTTAAAAGTGATGTTTTCCAAAGAGCCTCATAAATACAGCTATGGTATGTCCTTAAACTTATTGTCTCATGCTTATTGGAGCATGAAATATATTTAATTTCTCTCCAGCAATCATTAAAGTATGCTAATTGCACAGACGAATGTTTTTAATTACACACCACAGGGTTTTAATTGAAATCCAATAAATGAATCCATATATTGAATCACACCAGGCATTCAATCCCAAAGTCTTTCAGCAGGACTTCACAGTTGGTTACTGAGGGGTAGCCCTACTGTATCAGAATTATTCAAATTATTTAAAATTCTTGCTTTTTATTCTCCCCAATCAAAGCCCATAAATAAATGCGAATGAAATGCAGGATGATCTTAATGCTTAACATTCTTTCCCAAAAAAAGCAATCCATAAAAGGAAAGGTAGGTATGACTGGATAATGAAAAACTCAAAAATATTAATAATCGACACGAATGTGGTTGATTATAAATATGTCAACCCAATCTATAAATGTAATTGGTGAATTTCCTTTGTGTTGAACGCAAATAAAAGTTGTGGCAACAAAAGGAAAAGAAAGCACACAGAACCATTTGCAAAAACACCAAGGCAGATATGACATGTTTATTTTAAGACAGCCTTGTCAAAATATCTCGAGGTGACATTGAAGAATGCGTCTGTTTAAAACGTGTCTTTCTGTAAAGGAAATCTTTTACTCTTGAGTACGTACAGATTGTGTGCATAGATGCAAGTGGTAAATTCCCCTCAGGGTTGGTCTGTTGTGTCGACTTTAGACTAGATAATAGGAAACCTTCGGGAGGACAGACTGGATAAACCTGAGAGTTTCGTAATCAGTAAGTAAAGAGAGATCATAGTTTTATGAGATCAGTCAACTATGATCCTTGGAGAGTGAGTATCATTTTCCATCTGTGGACGTCTGCAGTAAAAGCAAACCTTTTGTGTGCTGTAGTGGTACTCATACAAGCACACTTCTTTCCCTAAAAACAATGCACCATTAAGGAAAGAAAAAGGAACATGCCAATATAAGTCTAACTGGCTCTGGGTTTGAAGAGAGGGTTATTGTCTTTTTCTTGTAATTTACGACTCTAATGATGCACTTATGTTGCCCGCTCTTCCCTTTTTCTTACACCTTACCTACTTAAGGAGGAAATCTTGATTGGTAAGTCGATGCTATCCGCAGATTTAGGGATTTACTTGTAGGTCGGTGCAGGCTAATTATTTACTTCTTACAGGAGAAAGAACTCAGTCATCTGTCCCATTCTGAGGGCTTTCTTAGTTAGACTGATGGGATCTCTCTTTGTCTGCAATCCTTTTCATTTATACATAATACCCATTTTGTGATGTTTGTTCACTGTTCTTTAAATGAGGCTTTTCAATGGGGCTATTGTTTACTCTTTTTCTCTTCACTCGAGTTAGAGCCAGTAGATTTTTCCACGCATAGTTTTTCTTTTCTTCTCTGCTCTTCTGTTGTTCCTTTCATATAATTTTAGTTTAGACTTACTTTATCTAAAAATTTTCTTGTTGATTTCTTTGACTTTAGTTGAGTTCAGACTTTCTTTTGAGGTTAATCGCATGCTTCAAATTTGCATGATGTCTTTATCTTTCAAAGTTTTCTGTCCTGAGAAAAAAAGAAATCTCTTCTCTGTGTTTTCAAGGGAATATGTGCCTTTGTACTAGAGTATTCACAGTGCATCAAAGCAGATAGCAGGTTCCATTTATCTACACACACTTGGTTTTAAGCTGCAGCCTGTTTGTCTGTTTGCAGATTTTGTCGTCAAAACCTGGAAGCGAGCTTTTACACAGAAAAGGGTCTCAGCATTTATCGAGCCAGACCGAAGGTCCGCACGATTACGATTCTGGGAATGACACATCTTCACCGCCATCCAGCAAAACTGGTGTTTCTCAGGCGAGTGTCACTGCCAACAAGAGGAACCACTGTAAACGTCTGGCCTCGCCAGAGAAGGTGAAGTTCACTGAGAGAGACAATGTCTCTGATTCAGGAAACTCTGTGACCAGCTACGCTTCCTTTTGCAAGCCTTTTGGGGAGGACGGCTTGTCTGCAACCCTTTTCAGTGGAAACGGCAAGAGGTAATGTTGTGTATAATAAACAATCCATCCAAATGAATGATTCCCAGGAAAATTGCAAGCTGTTTATCTTCGGTTTCCATGCTCTATTTCCTGTTTTGAAATTCTCATCTTATGAATAAAGGAGAGCATTTCTTAAAACAAGCCAAGATACAGTTTTAGCTTTATCAGTCAAAGCAGTAAAACGGCTTAATGTGTTTCCTTTGCAGAGAACAGATAACCCTGGGGTGTCGGGTGGAGGTTATGAGATCTCCAAAGACTTCAAGCTGTTCACAAAGGATGAGCAAGTCATCTCGAAGGCGACTGAAAACCCGGTCATCCAGCAGCAGGAGCAGATCCTCGGGGAGTTCCAGATACTCTGGACGCTACTCTCGAAGCCTGTCACTGTCGTCTTGCAGGTGGGTTAACTACTTTTGTTGTGCATTTCCACATTCTCGCATGAATGTCACCACAA
>NW_024044031.1:0-13688 GCF_014851395.1 Micropterus salmoides
ATTTATATTTCCCTGCCTTGTTGTTTATGTGTACATACAGAGGGAGAATGTGAGAACAGCACACATTTCATCGTTACTGTGTGTTAGAGCATGGGAGAACAGGGATACTTTTAATACAGCCCACACCCTAATACTGGGTAACTAAACAAGTAGAGAACAGAAGAAAAAGATGTTCTTTCTTTACAACGTCTGCATAGCTTATTCATATTGTGTAATGAATGAAAATAAATAGGCCTACTAGGATCCTCTCTACTTTGACATTTAAGATTAGCTTGTTTGATCCACCTTCATACACATGGACATTACTGTACAACTTGAGAAAGGGAGTTGTTTTCTGCTCCAGCTGCCTAAAAGAAAGCGTTTTTGGGATTAAATGGACTTTATTAGCTGCTGCAGTGCAGGATGAACTCAGAATAGACCATTTCTCACCTTATTATTCTAAATCATGCAACGAAGAAGAAGAAATGAATAAATCCTGGGACAAAATCTGTCCACAAATACTGTACAGCATGTAGTCTGATGAACAAGACTTGTGTTATAGCTGACTTGGGCAGTGAAATGTTTTTTTAATTCATGTGGTCATAGTTGTCCACAACTCAAATCAATATAAGAAGAAATGTTTTATACCACCTCAAGAAGGCTTCCTATCAGAAAGGTAGGAAGGTATTTCAAATGTACAACTGCAGTACTTAAATCTAAGTAAAGTAATTTCCCTGACATTTTTGTGTTACTTTACTTTTAATAGACCATGAAGACGTTTATACTTCCTGTGAGTAAATCCAATCAATCTTATTTTCATACTGTATATCCGATGTGTAATTTGATAAATTGTTGTATGTCGTGCTCGCATCTCAGAGAAGACTCTGACTGCAATGCGTCTTTGTAAAGAGAGAAACGGACAGAAAAAGTCTCTAACTCTGCCTGTCAGCTCGCTCTGCTCCGTTAAAACTGAATTTACCATACAGAATTGAATACGAGTGCACTCCAGATTTAGCTGCAGCCAGCTGACCGTGTGCTTCTCCCTATACCGCAGTTCTGTGTCCATGCATGCAGCAAAACTGAAAGCACTGTCTGTCGGAGCGTCTACGTGAAAAGAGAAGGAAGACATTGCTGGTAGTATTGTCTTCAGAGTTGTTAAACACCTCAGCGACTGAAGGAAGCCATCTGACTGTGTGAGGGGCAAGATCGTTGATGTCTGCAGGCAGAGTAGGAGCTCTCCTGTCGACTGGTCCACCAATAGCAGAGAGTGACCCTTGTCAAGCACGTAAGTTTGGTTCAGATGTGAGCATGTACACGTAAGTTACAACAACTTCCTGTGTCATGGCGAAGACTTGATCTCTGACGCCACGCCACGGACACACCCATTGACGAAAACTCGCAAATAGCACAACTTTTCATCTTCAATGCCTTTAGAAGGCACAGCAGAAATTTGAGGTCGGTCGGACAAATCCCTAGGAGGAGTTCGTTAAAGTACGAAGTGTGTAAATCATCCAAAATTTGACGTAAAATTCAAAATGGCCGACTTCCTGTTG
Source organism: Micropterus salmoides (assembly GCF_014851395.1). Taxonomy (NCBI): domain Eukaryota; kingdom Metazoa; phylum Chordata; class Actinopteri; order Centrarchiformes; family Centrarchidae; genus Micropterus; species Micropterus salmoides. The sequence continues at coordinate 1,533 of NW_024044031.1, forward strand.
ATTTTAGGGCATGGCTCCAAGAGGCTTTTTTGTGCTGGACAAGATACACGTACCACAGAAATTCGTGCACGTAGGTGAAACGTGCGGCGGGGGCTGCTTCGTAAAGGTCACTTCTGTTGCCAGCAGGTGGCGCTATGACTGTGGGTGAATGTCGGCATGTCATGTGTTGCGGGACTCTCATCCTACATGTACAGTTTGGTCCAGATGTGAGCATGTACACTGAAGTTACAACAACTTCCTGTTTCATGGCGATCTTGACGACGCCACGGACACGCCCATTGACGAAAACGCGCAAATAGCACAACTTTTCATCGTCAATGCCTTTAGAAGGCACAGCAGAAATTTGACGTCGATCCGACTAAATCCCTAGGAGGAGTTCGTTAAAGTACGAAGTGTGTAAATCATCCAAAAATGGCCGTAAAATTCAAAATGGCCGACTTCCTGTTGACTTTAGGCTATGGGTTCTTGAGGCTTTTTTGTGCGTCTTGATATGATACATGTCCCCAGAAAATTTCGTACATGTAGGTTGAACGTGAACGAGGGGCTAATTTTTCCAATTTTCTAGGTGGCGCTAGCGAGTCATTTTGCACGCCCATGTGCGAAACTTGTAGAATACGAAATTTTTCACCGGTTCTGACATGTTTGCAAATTTTGGTGAGTTTTCGAGTATGTTTAGGCCATGTCAGTTGGCCTACTTTGCAGAAAAAAAAAAAAAAAAATTAAAGCTGCAAGCAGCGTTGGGCGGGCCCTCGCACTTATAAGCGCGTCCGCGTGTGAGCCGGCCGAGTTGCATATTCTGGAGCTCTGCCGGTGCGGCTGTGAATTTCCTACGCGGTTGACGCCGCATGAAGGTGTATATGTCACTTCCTGTGTCCCCTATGTGGAGCTACATAGCACTTGCCGCTATGAATATAAATCGGTATTGGCGTGTAGATGTCTGCGGGGTGGGAGAGTTATCAAGCACGTAAAGTTTGTTTCAGATGTGAGCATGTACACTGAACAATAATGTACCCAAACAATAAAATAATTCCTTTTATATTTCCCTGCCTTGTTGTTTATGTGTACATACAGAGGAAGAATGTGAGAACAGCACACATTTCATCGTTACTGTGTGTTAGAGCATGGGAGAACAGTGGATACTTTTAATACAGCCCACACCCCTAATACTGTGTAACTATAACAAGTAGAGAACAGAAGAAAAAGATGTTCTTTCTTTACAACTGTCTGCATAGCTTATTCATATTGTGTAATGAATGAAAATAAATAGGCCTACTAGGCTCCTCTCTACTTTGACATTTAAGATTAGCTTGTTTGATCCACCTTCATACACATGTGACATTACTGTACAACTTGAGAAAGGTGAGTTGTTTTCTGCTCCAGCCTGCCTAAAAGAAAAGCGTTTTGGGATTAAATGGACTTTATTAGCTGCTGCAGTGCAGGATGAACTCAGAATAGACCCATTTCTCACCTTATTATTCTAAATCATGCAACGAAGAAGAAGAAATGCATAAAATCCTGGGACAAAATCTGTCCACAAATACTGTACAGCATGTAGTCTGATGAACAAGACTTGTGTTATAGCTGACTTGGGCAGTGAAATGTTTTTTTTTAATTCATGTGGTCATAGTTGTCCACAACTCAAATCAGAATATAAGAAGAAATGTTTTATACCACCTCAAGAAGGCTTCCTATCAGAAAGGTAGGAAGGTATTTCAAATGTACAACTGCAGTACTTAAATCTAAGTAAAGTAATTTCCCTGACATTACTGTGTTACGCATGTAACAGGTTTTATACTTCCTGTGAGTATAATCCAATCAATCTTATTTTCATACTGTATATCCGTTGTGTAATTTGATAAATTGTGTTGTATGTCGTGCTCGCATTCAGAGAAGACTCTGACTGCAACATGCGTCTTTGTAAAGAGAGAAACGGACAGAAAAAGTCTCTAACTCTGCCTGTCAGCTCGCTCTGCTCCGTTAAAACTGAATTTACCATACAGAATTGAATACGAGTGCACTCCAGATTTAGCTGCAGCCAGCTGACCGTGTGCTTCTCCCTATACCGCAGTTCTGTGTCCATGCATGCAGCAAACTGAAAGCACTGTCTGTCGGAGCGTCTACGTGAAAAGAGAAGGAAGACATTGCTGGTAGTATTGTCTTCAGAGTTGTTAAACACCTCAGCGCACTGAAGGAAGCCATCTGACTGTGTGAGGGGCAAGATCGTTGATGTCTGCAGGCAGAGTAGGAGCTCTCCTGTCTGACTGGTCCACCAATAGCAGAGAAGATGACCCCTTGAGACACAGCCCCTCCTCATTTGCATAATGAGGCAGAAATGCATACAAAAATTTAAAAAGACAGGCAGAAATAAATACCATGGGTGAAAATAAATAAGGTAAATAAATACAAAGGAAGAATAAAACAGACAAAAATATTAAAACACACATAAATAAATACATTAAAAAATTAGTAATAAATAAAGTTGAATAAACAAATAAGGTAATTATAACAAAGGTGAATAAGTAAAGGCACTAATTAAAATATACATTTATGTCTCCTTGTATAATTTAATTACTACCTACATTTATTTATTTACTTTTTTTTTTGTGTATTTAATTGGATGCTTATTTATTTATTGAGCATTTATTTATTTCTGTATTTATTTCTGACTGTGTCAGGATCGGTCCTCCATAGCGGGGTGGGAGAGTTATCAAGCACGTAAAGTTTGGTTCAGATGTGAGCATGTACACTGAAGTTACAACAACTTCCTGTGTCATGGCGAAGACTTGATCTCTGACGCCACGCCACGGACACACCCATTGACGAAAACTCGCAAATAGCACAACTTTTCATCTTCAATGCCTTTAGAAGGCACAGCACAAATTTGAAGTCGGTCGGACTAAATCCCTAGGAGGAGTTCGTTAAAGTACGAAGTGTGTAAATCATCCAAAATTTGACGTAAAATTCAAAATGGCCGACTTCCTGTTGATTTTAGGGCATCGCTCCAAGAGGCTTTTTTGTGCGTCTGGACAAGATACACGTACCACAGAAAATTCGTGCACGTAGGTAAACGTGCGGCGGGGGCTGCTTCGTTAAAAGTCACTTCCTGTTGCCAGCAGGTGGCGCTATGACTGTGGGTGAATGTCAGCATGTACATGTGTTCAGGGCGGGACTCTCATCCTACATGTACAGTTTGGTCCAGATGTGAGCATGTACACTGAAGTTACGACAACTTCCGTGTCATGGCGAAGAGCTGATCTTTGACGCCACGCCACGGACACGCCCATTGACGAAAACTTGCAAATAGCACAACTTTTCATCTTCAATGCCTTTAGAAGGCACAGCAAAATTTGAGGTCGGTCGGACTAAATCCCTAGGAGGAGTTCGTTAAAGTACGAAGTGTGTAAATCATCCAAAATTTGACGTAAAATTCAAAATGGCCGACTTCCTGTTGGTTTAGGCTATGGCTCCAAGAGACTTTTTTGTGCGTCTGGACAAGATACACGTACCACAGAAAATTCGTGCACGTAGGTAAACGTGCGGCGGGGGCTGCTTCGTTAAAAGTCACTTCCTGTTGCCAGCAGGTGGCGCTATGACTGTGGGTGAATGTCAGCATGTACATGTGTTCAGGGCGGGACTCTCATCCTACATGTACAGTTTGGTCCAGATGTGAGCATGTACACTGAAGTTACGACAACTTCCGTGTCATGGCGAAGAGTGATCGACGCCACGGACACGCCCATTGACGAAAACTTGCAAATAGCACAACTTTTCATCTTCAATGCCTTTAGAAGGCACAGCACAAATTTGAGGTCGGTCGGACTAAATCCCTAGGAGGAGTTCGTTAAAGTACGAAGTGTGTAAATCATCCAAAATTTGACGTAAAATTCAAAATGGCCGACTTCCTGTTTTTAGGCTATGGCTCCAGAGGCTTTTTTGTGCGTCTGGACAAGATACACGTACCACAAAATTCGTGCACGTAGGTGAAACGTGCGGCGGGGGCTGCTTCGTTAAAGGTCACTTTCTGTTGCCAGCAGGTGGCGCTATGACTGTGGGTGAATGTCGGCATGTACATGTGTTCAGGGCGGGACTCTCATCCTACATGTACAGTTTGGTCCAGATGTGAGCATGTACACTGAAGTTACAACAACTTCCTGTTTCATTGCGAATCATCGACGCCACGGACACGCCCATTGACGAAAACGCAAATAGCACAACTTTTCATCGTCAATGCCTTTAGAAGGCACAGCAGAAATTTGACGTCGATCCGACTAAATCCCTAGGAGGAGTTCGTTAAAGTACGAAGTGTAAATCATCCAAAAATGGCCATAAAATTCAAAATGGCCGACTTCCTGTTGACTTTAGGCTATGGGTTCTTGAGGCTTTTTTGTGCGTCTTGATACGATACATGTCCCCAGAAAATTTCGTACATGTAGGTTGAACGTGAACGAGGGGCTAATCATTTCCAATTTTCTAGGTGGCGCTAGCGAGTCATTTTGCCACGCCCATGTGCGAAACTTGTAGAATACGAAATTTTTCACCGGTTCTGACATGTTTGCAAATTTTGGTGAGTTTTCGAGTATGTTTAGGCCATGTCATTTGGGCCTACTTTGCAGAAAAAAAAAAAAAAAAAAAAAAAAAAAAAAATCCGAGAAATTCAATAGGGACCTCGCACGGTCGTGCTCGGGCCCTAATTAAAGCTGCAAGCAGCGTTGGGCGGGCCCTCGCACTTGTAACGCGTCCGCGTGTGAGCCGGCCGAGTTGCACATTCTGGAGCTCTGCCGGTGCGGCTGTGAATTTCTACGCGGTTCCGACGCCGCATGAAGGTGCTATATGTCACTTCCTGTGTCCCCTATGTGGAGCTACATAGCACTTGCCGCTATGAATATAAATCGGTATTGGCGTGTAGATGTCTGCGGGGTGGAGAGTTATCAAGCACGTAAAGTTTGTTTCAGATGTGACCATGTACACTGAACAATAATGTACCCAAACAATAAAATAAATTCCTTTTATATTTCCCTGCCTTGTTGTTTATGTGTACATACAGAGGAAGAATGTGAGAACAGCACACATTTCATCGTTACTGTGTTTCTGCTCCAGCCTGCCTAAAAGAAAAGCGTTTTTGGGATTAAATGGACTTTTTAGCTGCTGCAGTGCAGGATGAACTCAGAATAGACCCATTTCTCACCTTATTATTCTAAATCATGCAACGAAGAAGAAGAAATGCATAATAAATCCTGGGACAAAATCTGTCCACAGCATGTAGTCTAATGAACAAGACTTGTGTTATAGCTGACTTGGGCAGTGAAATGTTTAATTTTTTTAATTCATGTGGTCATAGTTGTCCACAACTCAAATCAGAATATAAGAAGAAATGTTTTATACCACCTCAAGAAGGCTTCCTATCAGAAAGGTAGGAAGGTATTTCAAATGTACAACTGCAGTACTTAATCTAAGTAAAGTAATTTCCCTGACATTACGTGTTACGCATGTAACAGGTTTTATACTTCCTGTGAGTATATCCAATCAATCTTATTTTCATACTGTATATCCGTTGTGTGATTTGATAAATTGTGTTGTATGTGGTGCTCGCATCGGGTACTACTGAGACTTCATTGCCCTCTTCAGAGAAGACTCTGACTGCAACATGCGTCTTTGTAAAGAGAGAAACGGACAGAAAAAGTCTCTAACTCTGCCTGTCAGCTCGCTCTGCTCCGTTAAAACTGAATTTACCATACAGAATTGAATACGAGTGCACTCCAGATTTAGCTGCAGCCAGCTGACCGTGTGCTTCTCCCTATACCGCAGTTCTGTGTCCATGCATGCAGCAAACTGAAAGCACTGTCTGTCGGAGCGTCTACGTGAAAAGAGAAGGAAGACATTGCTGGTAGTATTGTCTTCAGAGTTGTTAAACACCTCAGCGCACTGAAGGAAGCCATCTGACTGTGTGAGGGGCAAGATCGTTGATGTCTGCAGGCAGAGTAGAGCTCTCCTGTCTGACTGGTCCACCAATAGCAGAGAAGATGACCCCTTGAGACACAGCCCCTCCTCATTTGCATAATGAGGCAGAAATGCATACAAAAATTTAAAAAGACAGGCAGAAATAAATACCATGGGTGAAAATAAATAAGGTAAATAATACAAAGGAAGATAAAACAGACAAAAATATTAAAACACACACATAAATAAATACATTAAAAAATTAGTAATAAATAAAGTTGAATAAACAAATAAGGTAATTATAACAAAGGTGAATAAGTAAAGGCACTAATTAAAATATAACATTTATGTCTCCTTGTATAATTTAATTACTACCTACATTTATTTATTTACTTTATTTTTTTGTGTATTTAATTGGATGCTTATTTATTTATTGAGCATTTATTTATTTCTGTATTTATTTCTGACTGTGTCAGGATCGGTCCTCCATAACGGGGTGGGAGAGTTATCAAGCACGTAAAGTTTGGTTCAGATGTGAGCATGTACACTGAAGTTACAACAACTTCCTGTGTCATGGCGAAGACTTGATCTCTGACGCCACGCCACGGACACACCCATTGACGAAAACTCGCAAATAGCACAACTTTTCATCTTCAATGCCTTTAGAAGGCACAGCACAAATTTGAAGTCGGTCGGACTAAATCCCTAGGAGGAGTTCGTTAAAGTACGAAGTGTGTAAATCATCCAAAATTTGACGTAAAATTCAAAATGGCCGACTTCCTGTTGATTTTAGGGCATCGCTCCAAGAGGCTTTTTTGTGCGTCTGGACAAGATACACGTACCACAGAAAATTCGTGCACGTAGGTGAAACGTGCGGCGGGGGCTGCTTCGTTAAAGTCACTTCCTGTTGCCAGCAGGTGGCGCTATGACTGTGGGTGAATGTCAGCATGTACATGTGTTCAGGGCGGGACTCTCATCCTACATGTACAGTTTGGTCCAGATGTGAGCATGTACACTGAAGTTACACAACTTCCGTGTCATGGCGAAGAGTTGATCTTTGACGCCACGCCACGGACACGCCCATTGACGAAAACTTGCAAATAGCACAACTTTTCATCTTCAATGCCTTTAGAAGGCACAGCAAAATTTGAGGTCGGTCGGACTAAATCCCTAGGAGGAGTTCGTTAAAGTACGAAGTGTGTAAATCATCCAAAATTTGACGTAAAATTCAAAATGGCCGACTTCCTGTTGATTTTAGGGCATCGCTCCAAGAGGCTTTTTTGTGCGTCTGGACAAGATACACGTACCACAGAAAATTCGTGCACGTAGGTAAAACGTGCGGCGGGGGCTGCTTCGTTAAAAGTCACTTCCTGTTGCCAGCAGGTGGCGCTATGACTGTGGGTGAATGTCAGCATGTACATGTGTTCAGGGCGGGACTCTCATCCTACATGTACAGTTTGGTCCAGATGTGAGCATGTACACTGAAGTTACGACAACTTCCGTGTCATGGCGAAGAGCTGATCTTTGACGCCACGCCACGGACACGCCCATTGACGAAAACTTGCAAATAGCACAACTTTTCATCTTCAATGCCTTTAGAAGGCACAGCACAAATTTGAGGTCGGTCGGACTAAATCCCTAGGAGGAGTTCGTTAAAGTACGAAGTGTGTAAATCATCCAAAATTTGACGTAAAATTCAAAATGGCCGACTTCCTGTTGTTTTAGGCTATGGCTCCAAGAGGCTTTTTTGTGCGTCTGGACAAGATACACGTACCACAGAAAATTCGTGCACGTAGGTGAAACGTGCGGCGGGGGCTGCTTCGTTAAAGGTCACTTTCTGTTGCCAGCAGGTGGCGCTATGACTGTGGGTGAATGTCGGCATGTACATGTGTTCAGGGCGGGACTCTCATCCTACATGTACAGTTTGGTCCAGATGTGAGCATGTACACTGAAGTTACAACAACTTCCTGTTTCATTGCGAATCATCGACGCCACGGACACGCCCATTGACGAAAACGCGCAAATAGCACAACTTTTCATCGTCAATGCCTTTAGAAGGCACAGCAGAAATTTGACGTCGATCCGACTAAATCCCTAGGAGGAGTTCGTTAAAGTACGAAGTTGTAAATCATCCAAAAATGGCCATAAAATTCAAAATGGCCGACTTCCTGTTGACTTTAGGCTATGGGTTCTTGAGGCTTTTTTGTGCGTCTTGATGATACATGTCCCCAGAAAATTTCGTACATGTAGGTTGAACGTGAACGAGGGGCTAATTTTCCAATTTTCTAGGTGGCGCTAGCGAGTCATTTTGCACGCCCATGTGCGAAACTTGTAGAATACGAAATTTTTCACCGGTTCTGACATGTTTGCAAATTTTGGTGAGTTTTCGAGAATGTTTAGGCCATGTCATTTGGGCCTACTTTGCAGAAAAAAAAAAAAAAAAAAAAAAAAAAAAATCCGAGCAAATTCAATAGGGAACGGTCGTGCTCGGGCCTAAAATATAATCCGAGCAAATTCAATAGGGACCTACGGTCGTCTCGGGCCCTAAATAATCCGAGCAAATTCAATAGGGACCTCGCACGGGTGCTCGGGCCCTAATTAAAGCTGCAAGCAGCGTTGGGCGGGCCCTCGCACTTGTAGCGCGTCCGCGTGAGCCGGCCGAGTGCATATTCTGGAGCTTGCCGTGCGGCTGTGAATTTCCTACGCGGTTCCGACGCCGCATGAAGGTGCTATATGTCACTTCCTGTGTCCCCTATGTGGAGCTACATAGCACTTGCCGCTATGAATATAAATCGGTATGTGTGTAGATGTCTGCGGGGTGGGAGAGTTATCAAGCACGTAAAGTTTGTTTCAGATGTGAGCATGTACACTGAACAATAATGTACCCAAACAATAAAATAAATTCCTTTTATATTCCCTGCCTTGTTGTTTATGTGTACATACAGAGGAAGAATGTGAGAACAGCACACATTTCATCGTTACTGTGTGTTAGAGCATAGAACAGTGGATACTTTTAATACAGCCCACCCTAATACTGTGTAACTATAACAAGTAGAGAACAGAAGAAAAAGATGTCTTTCTTACAACTGTCTGCATAGATTCATATTGTGTAATGAATGAAAATAAATAGGCCTACTAGGCTCCTCTCTACTTTGACATTTAAGATTAGCTTGTTTGATCCACCTTCTACACATGTGACATTACTGTACAACTTGAGAAAGGTGAGTTGTTTTCTGCTCCAGCCTGCCTAAAAGAAAAGCGTTTTTGGGATTAAATGGACTTTATTAGCTGCTGCAGTGCAGGATGAACTCAGAATAGACCCATTTCTCACCTTATTATTCTAAATCATGCAACGAAGAAGAAAAATGCATAATAAATCCTGGGACAAAATCTGTCCACAAATACTGTACAGCATGTAGCTAATGAACAAGACTTGTGTTATAGCTGACTTGGGCAGTGAAATGTTTAATTTTTTAATTCATGTGGTCATAGTTGTCCACAACTCAAATCAGAATATAAGAAGAAATGTTTTATACCACCTCAAGAAGGCTTCCTATCAGAAAGGTAGGAAGGTATTTCAAATGTACAACTGCAGTACTTAAATCTAAGTAAAGTAATTTCCCTGTTACTTAAGCATGTAACAGGTTTTATACTTCCTGTGAGTATAATCCAATCAATCTTATTTTCATACTGTATATCCGTTGTGTAATTTGATAAATTGTGTTGTATGTGGTGCTCGCATCGCACGAGACTCCAGAGAAGACTCTGACTGCAACATGCGTCTTTGTAAAGAGAGAAACGGACAGAAAAAGTCTCTAACTCTGCCTGTCAGCTCGCTCTGCTCCGTTAAAACTGAATTTACCATACAGAATTGAATACGAGTGCACTCCAGATTTAGCTGCAGCCAGCTGACCGTGTGCTTCTCCCTATACCGCAGTTCTGTGTCCATGCATGCAGCAAACTGAAAGCACTGTCTGTCGGAGCTCTACGTGAAAAGAGAAGGAAGACATTGCTGGTAGTATTGTCTTCAGAGTTGTTAAACACCTCAGCGCACTGAAGGAAGCCATCTGACTGTGTGAGGGGCAAGATCGTTGATGTCTGCAGGCAGAGTAGGAGCTCTCCTGTCTGACTGGTCCACCAATAGCAGAGAAGATGACCCCTTGAGACACAGCCCCTCCTCATTTGCATAATGAGGCAGAAATGCATACAAAATTTAAAAAAGACAGGCAGAAATAAATACCATGGGTGAAAATAAATAAGTAAATAAACAAAAGGAAGAATAAAACAGACAAAAATATTAAAACACACACATAAATAAATACATTAAAAAAATTAGTAATAAATAAAGTTGAATAAACAAATAAGGTAATTATAACAAAGGTGAATAAGTAAAGGCACTAATTAAAATATAAACATTTATGTCTCCTTGTATAATTTAATTACTACCTACATTTATTTATTTACTTTATTTTTTGTGTATTTAATTGGATGCTTATTTATTTATTGAGCATTTATTTATTTCTGTATTTATTTCTGGCTGTGTCAGGATCGGTCCTCCATAACGGGGTGGGAGAGTTATCAAGCACGTAAAGTTTGGTTAGATGTGAGCATGTACACTGAAGTTACAACAACTTCCTGTGTCATGGCGAAGACTTGATCTCTGACGCCACGCCACGGACACACCCATTGACGAAAACTCGCAAATAGCACAACTTTTCATCTTCAATGCCTTTAGAAGGCACAGCACAAATTTGAAGTCGGTCGGACTAAATCCCTAGGAGGAGTTCGTTAAAGTACGAAGTGTGTAATCATCCAAATTTGACGTAAAATTCAAAATGGCCGACTTCCTGTTGGTTTTAGGCTATGGCTCCAAAGACTTTTTTGTGCGTCTGGACAAGATACACTACCACAGAAAATTCGTGCACGTAGGTGAAACGTGCGGCGGGGCTGCTTCGTTAAAAGTCACTTCCTGTTGCCAGCAGTGGCGCTATGACTGTGTGAATGTCAGCATGTACATGTGTTCAGGGCGGGACTCTCATCCTACATGTACAGTTTGGTCCAGATGTGAGCATGTACACTGAAGTTACGACAACTTCCGTGTCATGGCGAAGAGTTGATCTTTGACGCCACGCCACGGACACGCCCATTGACGAAAACTTGCAAATAGCACAACTTTTCATCTTCAATGCCTTTAGAAGGCACAGCAAATTTGAGGTCGGTCGACTAAATCCCTAGGAGGAGTTCGTTAAAGTACGAAGTGTGTAAATCATCCAAAATTTGACGTAAAATTCAAAATGGCCGACTTCCTGTTGGGTTTAGGCTATGGCTCCAAGAGACTTTTTTGTGCGTCTGGACAAGATACACGTACCACAGAAAATTCGTGCACGTAGGTAAACGTGCGGCGGGGGCTGCTTCGTTAAAAGTCACTTCCTGTTGCCAGCAGGTGGCGCTATGACTGTGGGTGAATCAGCATGTACATGTGTTCAGGGCGGGACTCTCATCCTACATGTACAGTTTGGTCCAGATGTGAGCATGTACACTGAAGTACGACACTTCCGTGTCATGGCAGAGTTGATCTTTGACGCCACGCCACGGACACGCCCATTGACGAAACTTGCAAATAGCACAACTTTTCATCTTCAATGCCTTTAGAAGGCACAGCAAAATTTGAGGTCGGTCGGACTAAATCCCTAGGAGGAGTTCGTTAAAGTACGAAGTGTGTAAATCATCCAAAATTTGACGTAAAATTCAAAATGGCCGACTTCCTGTTGGGTTTAGCTATGGCTCCAAGAGGCTTTTTTTGTGCGTCTGGACAAGATACACGTACCACAGAAAATTCGTGCACGTAGGTGAAACTGCGGCGGGGCTGCTTCGTTAAAGGTCACTTTCCTGTTGCCAGCAGGTGGCGCTATGACTGTGGTGAATGTCGCATGTACATGTGTTCAGGGCGGGACTCTCATCCTACATTACAGTTTGGTCCAGATGTGAGCATGTACACTGAAGTTACACAACTTCCGTGCATGGCGAATTGATCTTTGACGCCACGCCACGGACACGCCCATTGACGAAAACTTGCAAAGCACAACTTTTCATCTTCAATGCCTTTAGAAGGCACAGCAAAAATTTGAGTCGGTCGGACTAAATCCCTAGGAGGAGTTCGTTTAAAGTACGAAGTGTGTAAATCATCCAAACTTTGACGTAAAATTCAAAATGGCCGAC
>NW_024044032.1:0-12888 GCF_014851395.1 Micropterus salmoides
TGAAATTTGCCCATTGTGGTAACATGGCTGAAGTATAATGGAGTTTAAGTTGTGGGACCTCTATATAATATAGATGATAATAGAAAATCATTTTTATAAATGGCTAAATCAGCTTTCTTTCATATAGTGCAAAATTGCTTTTCAAGTGATGCTCTCTTAATTGCATCACTTTTTTAAAAATCTGTGGTTAATTTTTCTAAACAGATTACAGGATTGTGTAACAGCCCTGTGCACTCTCAGTAATTCAGTTTGATTGCATCTTGTTTTCTCCTGTCAGAGCAGACTATTACCCTTGTCAGCTTCTCTTTAATGACCATATTTGTGTCTATTTGCGTCTTTTGGCCCATCAATCTCCAGCTGTGCCTTCGCTAATACCCCCAAGTACAGCCAGGTGAAATCAGGGGGGCATCATCGTACGTAAGGAATGGGTAATGGACTGTCATAAGAGGAAACAGAAGATCTCCTATAAACGGTAAGAGAGACTGAACTATAAAACAAGCAAGTAAAAACAGATGGTTTTATACTGATAATGGAAAGGTCAAACTGTAATGCTGTGTGTGGAAATTCAGGCCTGTAGAAAGGCCTGGGCTCAAGCTTGGCCTCAGGAACAGCTGGATGGGATTCAGTGTAAAGGACACTTACGCAGGGTAACAGCCTGGGTTTAGTGTGGAGCATGTGTCCAGTGTATTAATCCACATCTGATTAAATACTTTCTCTTAAGCCACATCTGTACCTCTATATAGTAAAGTACGGGACCAGCGCTCACCTTGAAGTATCCAGAAATACACCCCTCACAGCAGTGATGCCCACGCGCTACAAAGAACATTGCAACCTTGAGCAGCTGATCCCTGCTGTGATCACAAATTCAACCCAGCCAGTTTCACAGCTCTCTAATTATATGCTTCATTACAGGGGGAGCTTTTGCAACATCAAGGTCTTCTGTCATCGCTCCACATGAATCTGTGCCTACTGAATAATGTAGAGCAGAATACTCATCTTGTGCAAAGGAAGGTCCAGATTTACTGGAATAGTACTAAACTTGTTTCCAAACAGGCTACCACACTGCTAGATTGTCCAAGGTTACTGCACTCGTAAGTCTCAGGCTTCTGCTGTGTTCAGACAATGTAAATGTAGGGTCAGCAATAGGTAGTAGAACTCACATTATCTGTCAAAATATGAAAGTTGCCCGTCGCGGTTTTGTAGTGCCCAAAGTGACATCATTAGATTTGCTATAATGCCAAGAAAAACAACATATTCTCACATTTGAGAAAATGGTTCCATCAAATGGCATTTTAGCTAGAAAAAACGACTTGCAGGATTAATCGATTAGCAAAATACATGCTGATTAATGCTCTTTCAGTTGACTAATCTATTAAGTGACTAGTCTTTGCAGCTCTAAGACGCATAGAGCGCCTTTTGACTAGTCAAATAGAGGTAGAGACAACGACAGGCCATAGCATACTATGCTAACAGGCAGAGAGGCGGTGCTGGAGGCTTCTAAGACCCAAATGTAAAAGAGATGCAGTCCATCACTATTTTGTTCTGTGCATTTAAAAATTATTTTAACTGTTTATACCCTAAAGAAATCATAATGCGTATGGAAAAAATTAATGAAGAGACAAAAGCAATATGCGGCATTCAATAATTTCCAGTCAACTTTACTAATTGTCAACCCTCTTTTGTTTGTGTTTTCACTATTTGTTAGGTCTGATAAAATCCAAGGCAAGGTGTGAGGTAATTTAACTCTTTCAGCTTTAATAGAAAGTAGATAGATAATATAAGTACTTAAGGAAAGTTTGATGGATACTGTGATAATTCTGCCTTCATCTGTCTGATCAAGTAACTTTGTTTAAGCAGGACTGGGCCATTGAAGTTACAGTTGCAATACTCAATGCTGGGCATGTGATAGGGAGCTTTAAAGTTGTTTTTTCTTCTTACCGTGGCGATTGGAGAGTAATTACAGGCTGCTTATCTTGAAGATGAATGACTATGTATCTTCATTCAAATTTCTCATCAGCTTTATAATTTATTCGATATCACACAGCTGCTACCTATTATGTATGGCCCAAATGTGCCAATGCATAGTTTACCTGCTTGTAGCTGTCCTTTTAATTGCTACTAGCTCACATGCTGTATGTAAATCATTTTAATGGACTAGAACTGATTTTCTTGTTAATAAGAAGGCTTGGTTAAATTAAAAATACATGACAGCATTCAGTGACAGATTGACAGAATATTAATGGGCAACTTTTATAATGGATGCAATCTTTAATGATTTTTAGTGCAAAATACCAAACATTTGCTTATTCCACCTTCTGAAATGTGAGGATTTGCTGCTTAACTTTTTGGTCTCATTATCAGAATCAGAATCGGGTTTATTGCCAGGTACATTTTCACATACGAGGAATTTGCCTTGGTATGAATTGGTGCTTACAGTACACATAACATAAATAGTAATATAAATATAAAAGTAAGGAGGTCAGAAAAATTTACAAGTATACAAAAATATAAAACATACAATACTACTATAATACAACGGCAACATGAGCATAAAGCACAGTTGAGCGTTGTTGTAAAGTGTGGGGTCAGGAGAGTGTATGAGTGTGGTGAGTTTGGGGAGGGGGGCATGAGAGTCACTGACAGTGGGGACCCGAGCCTTGTTGAGGAAGCCCACTGCCATCAGAAAGAAACTGTTCTTGTGGCGAGAGGTTTTGGTCCTGATGGACCGCAGCCTCCTGCCAGAGGGGAGAGTCTGAAACAGTTTGTGTCCAGGGTGGGAGGGGTCAGCTGCAATCTTTCCTGCATGCCTCAGAGTCCTGGAGGCATACAGGTCCTGAAGAGAAGAAAGATTGCAGCCAATCACCTTCTCTGCAGAGCAAATGATGCGCTGCAGCTTGCCCTTATCACAGATTGGCTCCGCAGAGCCCTTGTCCCTGGCAGTGGCAGCAGCGTACCAGATGGTGATGGAGGAGGTGAGGATGGACTCAATGATGGCGGTGTAGAAGTGCACCATCATTGTCTTTGGCAGGCTGAACTTCTTCAGCTGCCGCAGGAAATACATCCTCTGCTGGGCCTTCTTGATGATGGAGGTGGTGTTCAGCTCCCACTTGAGGTCCTGGGAGATGATGTGCCCAGGAAGTGGAAGGAGTCCACAGTGGTGACTGGAGAGTCACACAGGATGATGGGGGAGGGTGGGGCTGTGCTCTTTCTGAAGTCCATGACCATCTCCACTGTCTTCAGAGCGTTGAGCTCCAGACTGTTCTGGCTGCACCAGGTCACCAGATTGTCGATCTCCCACCTGTACGCAGACTCATCCCCGCCTGAGATGAGCCCAATGAGGGTGGTGTCATCCGCAAACTTCAGGAGCTTGACAGACTGGTGACTGGAGGTGCAGGTGTTGGTGTACAGGGAGAAGAAAAGGGGGGAAAGAACGCAGCCCTGAGGGGAACCGATGCTCAGGGTCCTGGAGTCAGAGACATGTTTTCCCAGCTTAACGTGCTGCTTCCTGTCCGTCAGGAAGTCAGTGATTAACTAACTATGGTGAGTTAATAGAATATATTTGCGTTTGGGACTGTTTGTTGGACAAAACAAGCAATTAAAATTTGTCACCAGGGAGGCCATCTTTTTTAAATTTTATTTCATAGACTAAATGAACGAGTAATCAAAAAAGTAATTAGCAACAATGGAAAAAAATTTCAAGCCACAGCCCTAGTTACAAGAACACAACAAGAACAGTCAGACCTGCTATTAGTATACCTTCTTTTGGTTTGAATTTGTTTTTTTTTATTTTGATGTGACTGGCATTTCAAAGAAATAATTGGCATTCAGTTAACTCCAGTAATTAAATCAATCCAGTTAATAAATCAGCTGATTATGGCGCACAGAAATACATTCTGCTCACGTAAGTCTTCAAATCCAGAAATTAAAGCGGTCAAGGTTACATTTTGATGCGTTTATTCTCAACAGCCACAGTGTGCATATGAGCCATACTAAGAGAGAGAGTAATGTGGACAGCTTTTTAAATTAATACTGCTGAAGGGCGATGGCACACAACCACACTGTGGGTTTAAAAATCAGATTCTCAAAAAAAAGTGCATTTAAATGAGTAGCTCACTGTGTCGTCATTCTCCCTCATGCTCGCTTTTCTCAGTCAGTTTCTGATTGTGCCAAAGATCCCCCTCCCTCTCTTGTCAGAATAATCCATTCCCCTGCCCAGCACCGCTATTGTGCAGCGCGTGGAGTGTGCAGCTTTGATGATGTATCCTTTATTTAAAAACTGCATCTGCTATGGGTAATTAAAGGGACCACTTACTTTGATGATGACAAGTACCCAAACAAATACGCACACTCACACTCTCAAACTGTTGCTCCAACATGCACACAAACACTTTGTCACTAAGCATCTGGGGGCAAATGCACACCTTCATTCAGCTCCTGCCAGGCATATGTACTGTGTAGTGTATATATTAGAGAAATTGTGACGTAAGCTAAGCACCCCAGAATAGCATATCCAACCAATCATTATCCAATCAGTGAGGATCCAGAGACGGAATGAAATCAGAAAACACTGAAGCAGTACACAATGGATCTGAATTAGTAACCACATTTCTTATTATTAAAATCGAGACTCCGTTGCATTATAACAGCAGAGTAGTTTGTGTGCCGGAGCCAAAATATCAGTACAATCACACCATGATTAACCTACGGCACATAGACATAATCACATACAAAAACACATCACCCAAAAGTTCTTGTCTGCCAATAATCACTGCATCCCGAAGTGTACAGCGTAAAGTGTACACTTAATGTTGCAATGTAAACAAAAAATATTTTTCCATTTAATCCATAAAATAGTGAGAAATGTCTTACCTGGTTTTCCAGAGCCCAGTGTTAATGTCTTGTTTTATCTGGCCAACAGTTGAAAACCAATTTACAATGATGTAAACAGAGAAAGCACCAAATCCCCCTCATTGGAGAAGTTGGCACCAACAGATGTTTGACATTTTTGCTCAAGAACTGATTTAAAAACCAAACAAATGTGAGGGGTGTACTCCCTTTTGTGGGATACTGTATGTGTCTAGACAGACATGTTTGTAAGTGGTAATGCAGCATTCAGTTTGACTACATGATTTCAATATGATTTTGGCTTCTTATGAGCACTCTCAATGGGAGTGACTGAAACAAGAAAAGGCTGTTGGGAGAGTACTTGGAACAAGCCTAATTTATGACTTCTCCTGGAGATTGTTTGAAATACAAGTTTTTGTGTTTTGTTTTTTTTTGTTCTTCCCCCCTGCAGAAAATTAGACTTGTCTCCCAACCTATAAACGTCAACGTCAAAGTATTTCATATACAGGCAGTGGTAATGTTTTAAACATCAGGACATTGAATGTCTGGTGTAAAATATTACCTTCATTCTGAAGCTGCTTTCAATACACTATTGCCTGACAAAGGCCCGCAGTGGTTTGAAACATTGTACAAGTAAACCTGATGGGAAGCAAGATATATTGTGCAGGCGTTCTTCCCTCTGGCCTTTAATCATCCTGACACATTTTGTTCACCGTTCTTTTTTTTGTCTTCCTCTAGGTATTTGATGGATGGAGCGGAGTCGAGCTCTGAGAGCGAAATGGAAGTGGACGACCAGAGTGAAGAGGAAATGAACACAAAGGTAAATTAGTTTTTTAAGTGAGCCCATAAAATATGATCCTCTCCAGTTTGTAACAGTCAGTCAGTTTCAACACTCTGTCCATGCTGTTCTTGCAGACTCCACAGAAGCAGGAGAGACAGGTGACCCCCAAAAAGACCCAGGAAAAGGGGAGTGAAGACGTAGAGTATGCTGGCTCCACTGATGCAGATGAACCAGGTTTGGATCAAACTACTTTGATAGAAAGTCTTGGTGTGGAACAGTGTAACTGAAAACTTACGTTTTGTTAAAGATTCCGTCAACATCAGCATTGCCATTTCCTTGAATGACTCTACACTTCTTTCTTTTTTTGTGTGTGTGTACTGCAGAAACTGTTGTTAGGATAAGAGAAAGAGTGATTGTAAAAGTGATAAATTTAATTTTCTTATTTAATTTAATATCCATCCATCCATCGTCAACCGCTTATCCTGCGTACAGGGTCGTGGGGGGTCGCCATGGCCACACATAGACAGAAAACCACTCACATCCACACCTAAGGACAATTAAGGGTCACCAATTAGCCTAGCCTTGGGAGGAAGCCGGAGCACCCGGAGAGAACCCACGCAGACACGGGGAGAACATGCAAACTCCACACAGAAAGGACGGGGCAACCGGGGTTTAAACCCACGATCTTCTTGTTGTGAGGCGACAGTGCTGACCACTGCACCACCGTGCCGCCCCTGAATTTAATATACAGTATACAAATAATAGCCAGTATACAGATAATAGCCAAAGGTACAGTCTGTACCAACACATGAAGTCCAAACCCCAAAGTCAGAAATTGAAAGTGTCTGAGCTATAGTGAATCACATCAAACTTTCATACATAATTTATACATGTAATGTATTTCCACAGAGTGATCTCCGTTAGTAGAATCGTCTTGTCATACTCACTACACTGTGTGAGACATTGTTCTCTTTCAGTATTTAAATCTTACTGGATGGATTTCTATAACATTTTGTGTAGAAGTTTGTGATCTCCAGACAAGGAATCCTGATGAGTTTGATCATATTGACTTTCTGACTTCTTGACTTTTTTTACTGTTTAGTGCTAATTAGCTAATCTAAGATGTAGGGCTAAAACGATTCATCAATTAAATCAATTAATTCGATTACAAAAATGCATCGACACAAATCGTGATTATGATGGCGCTGTTTGCAAGGTGGAGGAAGAGAGAGAAAATAGGGAGGGACGAAGAAGAAAGTGTCCAAAGTATGGGATTATTTCAAGCTAAAAGCTAACAACTCTGTAATGTTACACCGTCCACCCACCGTAAAACAAAACTTATGTGGGCTACCGCAACAGCACAACAGCATCTGATCAGAAAGCACCCGGTGTTCTGCCAGCAGACCACAGACAAGGTAACAGTAACAGCAACTTTAGCATTTAGCTGTAATCATGATTGGTTGATTGTTGAGTTGAAGGCTAGCCAAAGTAAGCTGAAATCCTCAGCTATAACTGTACACGTGCGTTTGTTGTTCTACTGGTTAAGCCGTGAGTTTGGTTTGTAATGTCGCAGTCATGAGTTAACTGGGTGTCGGGGAACTGCACCTTAGTATAACTTGTATAGCACTTGGTTGTGCTGGTAAAGCAGTTGTTGCTCTGATGTTTGATGTATGACGCACTGAATTTCCAAAAGGACTAATAAATATCTATCAACGTACACAGCTGATCCCCTTACCGGGGTGGGGGGGGTGACGCCGCCACGAGGGGGGTGTTACAAACGGTAGCTCCGCTTTAATCTTGAGAAGCTGCACAGCTGCAGTCTCGATTCATTATTTATATAGATAGATAGATAGATAGATATATTCACTGTGTCTTAGTATGACCCAGCCAAGCTGCTAGCATAGCTGTAGTCTTTATAATGAAAGTTTGCTTTGTTTGTGCAACAGATTTTATACACAATCTGATCATATTAAGTAACAGAAACTTAACCCAGCCTGCAGCAGATCAGAAAACAGAAATACTACACTAAAATTTCATCTTCTAATTCTATTCTTCTAATAACGGATAACACTTTACCCCTATATGCTTAAATAGAAGCAGTATTATGGATAATTTTATCTGCTCCAATGCTTAACATTTTATATTTAACAATTATATCACTATGATACTGGTGTGTTTTCAGTATTTGGCACCTTTTTTATAATGCATTTTTAATGTTCGAGTGGAATCTAGAGTAACACCTAAGTGCGTAAATTCATCAACATTTTTCATCCTTTGTCCATTTAGATAAATAATTTGAAAATCTTTTGTTTGAGTTTATTCAAAAATTCATGGTCAATAGACAAAAGGAACCTCTATGAAGAACCTGAAACAACGGATGTGTTGACAAAGCCACTGTGAAAAGGACAAGACTGTAGATGTAATCACTATGAAGGGACTTGTGCATGATTCTCATTTCTATGTTAATTTGAGGCCAACAGTAAAGTGCATCAGTGAGGAGACACAATAAACACATACAGGGAAACCGCATTTTAATTTTATCTTCTTTTCTTTCCCCACAACAGCACAGGATTGTGTGGTTATGGAAATTGTGTTACATTTTTGAGCTGCTGATATGTTTAATAGAAACATAGATTCACCGGGATTCTGCCTATGCATAATGAACATTTAAAGCAATAGTGAGATTTAATTCCTTTCACAGTGACCAAAAATAAATTCTTTGAAATTTGTGAAATTCAGTGATTTTGTAAACTAGGAGGTCAAGAAACTGTTCATAGCACACATTTTACCTGCAATGCCTTTTCTAGCATTATAGGTACAATGTTTAAAATGTGGCCCGAATTTGAGTTTAAAACAAAAAAAATCAACAGAATGTAAAGAAGTAACAGTTCTGTTGTCACGTCAGAGAAATGTACAGCGGCAGTGTAAGATGCGTCTTTCTTTTTTTTTTAAGTTTACATGTTCTATAGATAACGTGCATTTGTCTACTGCAACAAGAGAAAGATACTGAATCCGTGTATGGTTCGTTCTTTGATTATTTAGTTTCAAATCTAAATCAGAAAAACCAAGTCGTTTTAAAACCAAAACAGAACAATTTTGATATTTAGGCCTAATGAGTCCAATTTGTGTAGCGCTGTTGTTACACTTGATAAACCTGCAGCAGATACACTTATTTTACATTTATTGATTAAATGTAATTAAGATGAGCTTGAACATCAACATAAGTGGGTTTTTAGTTTGAAAAACAGTATAATATAATATAGCTGCAGTACCGGAGGCTTCTATTGGCTCAACGTTCAGTTTGTAACTCACTAGCAACTGGAGCAGGAACGCTTTCTTGAGAATCCTCCGGTTTTTAAGGTTTCTTCAGTTTAAAATTAATTCACTGATAGTGGTCAGTACATCCAATGGTACACAGCAAACATGAGCTATTATTAGTTAATTCGGCGAGCTTGTATATTAACCAATCATACATGGATTAAAAGGTTCGGGTAATTTTCTTTTCGTTCAGCCTCTCTAGGCTACGCTGTTTCAACCTGACCTTTATTTTCTGAGATGGAAGAATTTCGAAAGTTGTGCGGAGTTGCGGAGAGCCTCCAGCTGCAGGAACACACAGTCTGTGAGCACTCTGGCTGGACGAAGCCTGGCGCTACTGATTTACGCATGATCCATGATTATAGGCTACAGAAAATGAATGGCAAAAACAGCATATTGTCGATATTTTAGAGACCCCCCAAAATATTACAAATCATGTTTTCAGGGGAGCTCATGTCTTAATAAGAGGAGTAAAGCTCCCCGTAGTTCACACCCTGGCTGTAGCCTCGAGAAAAAGCCTTGATAAGCATATTCGGGCAGGGTTCAAATTATAATCTGAGCTTCGTCGGGGTTTTCCAATGAAAATTACATTGTTTGTGATTATTCCAAATAATGGTTGTTGATAAATGAATTGGAGACCCCCACAGATGACTCCCACGTAAATCGAACCCTGTAATTGGGTATTTTCTTAGATCGCTCAGGTAACCAGCTGCTTCAGATCAGCCCAAAACAAAATGCTTCTTTGATGCTGATGTACTTAATCTAGAAATTTGAGAATTTTGCTTGAGTGGCTCCTCCAGCTTGACGCAATCTTGCAAAACAAGTAGCCTACATTCTCATGTTTCTTTTTTCTTATGTGGCTATAATGGGCCTATAGTGCTCACTGCTACAATCATATTCGCCATAGTTGATATGCGATGTGACTTGAAAAGAAATAGCATGTAATGCAGTGGGGGATCCCTGTAGCATCATAGGTCAACGCAGTAGGGGTAGCCCTGTAGCGTCAGTTTGTGACGGCAAAGGCAGGTATGATATTTAACAGAAAATAAAATAAATAATAATAATATAAAATAGCTTAAATATGTAATATCGACTTTTTCTTTCACACTGTACACAAACATCGGTCTCCTGGTTCAAAGTCCAGGTTCTGAACCTCCATTCACACCAACCACGTTCTTACGCAGTCTTTTCTGTTAAATATCATACCAGCCTTTACCGTCACAAACTGATGCTACAGGGCTTCCCCCACTGTGTTGACCTATGACGCTACAGGGATCCCCAGTGCATTACAGACAGACATGATAGGCCTTGACGATGCCATAAGTCACGAGTCGGGGAGTGAGAAGGGGTTGTAGGGATACAACAACGGTCAAAGATCAAACAAAACGCAGCTCCTTTGTTTTCAGTCATGGGTTAAAAACTGAAACAAAAACAGATGTCTGTTTTTTTGTTTACCGTTTTTCAATTTTTCCGTTTTGGTTTTCAACAAAATACTGAAAGAAAAACCATACACGGATTATACCAACATGCAAGGGCGTCACTTTGTGTCGAAAAGTAGTGGGGACATAAAGGGCTCAGATTAGGGGTGTGACGATACACTTAGCTTACGAGATGTGGCAATGCACCATACTGGTGTCAAAAGAACGAGATGTGATAAATTAACAGTATTTTATAAAAATAATCAAAGCTGAAATATATGAGTTGGGGGTGTGGGGATCCTCACACAGATAATTTTGAGCATTAAAAACTTAATTTCCTGCATTCTGGTGACATTTCCTGTTCTGCCTTTCCTACATCAATTTAGGATGGCAATGTTTATATTTATGTAAAGGGAAACCACAAAATTCAGGTGGCAGGTGACAATTCAAAGTATTACAGAATATAATGCAGTGCAGCTCTCAGGCATTCTATGATGCTTTCACATATGTTTCTCCTGTAGATCAAATTTTCTCGTGTAATATCATCCCTACTGAATTAGCCACACATGCAGGCATGATTTAGTCTTCTCTCCTCTTTTGTCACAGGGAGAGAACGGAAAATTTGGCCAAATAGAAACTGTGACAAGAAGTTGTTAAAGTTACTGACTGGTGCTGTATGTTTTGGGGTCATTTTATAATCAGTAGCTTGTTTATTCTTACTTAAAAATGCAAATAAACCTTTCTCAAAGCACTTTCATTGGTTCTGTACCATTTCATGTTGCAACCTATTTTTAAAGCATTTTTAACGCTTTTAAAAAGTGATGGGGACATGTCCCCAGTGTAAATAACACAGATGGCGACACGTTTCATCCTGTTGATGTTAGAATACATTATATCCAGGTTGCTGCCACAGCTCTGAACAATTAGCTTACATTACTGTATCTGAGAGGACAGTTAATATCGTAAGCTAGCTTACTTCTGTCTTACATCTTAAATAAATAAATGAAATGAAATGAAATCAGGCTTGCCGTCAGACCAGACGGACAGCTTGTTCAGCAGCATCACGTGTTCAGCTGTCAGACTCCGCAGTGCAGCGGACTAGAAAAAAAAACTAAACTAAACTGCCTCTGATTGGCTGTTGGGTTGAGGCATTAGGAGTGACGATTGGTTAGGCAGAGCTAGTTGTAAAGTTGCAAAGCTCATGCTAGAGAGGAGAAGACTGTAAATAAAAGGGGTAGGCCTAAATGCTGTCTTAGCAACGACCATCGGCTATCCTGTCTTTCTTTTTAAGGAAACTCAATATTTCTGGAAGCTTTGGTTTTCCTTGCCCGGCTGCTTCATTTAATTTTCCATGTCTGAAAGCTGATTTTTCAAAATCTTATATAGGGGTTGTACCAGGACAGGTTTACATGGTTTAATTTTCAAAAAACATACTGCACATTGCTGCAGCACCTCTTTTCACCCTGTGTTGAAGACTTTTAGCTACGGGATGATACATCTTGTCTCTACAAGATCTTTGTTGGGAGTTGCACATGCGCAGTTCCTAGTTAAGGACTACTAGCTGATCAGAAGCAGAGTAGGGCGGGCCGTGAGGTTCAGCTGTATATCCCCTTACCAGCTTAGCAACATGGATGGAAATAGCCAATCATAGTTTAGGAAAATGCAGGGGTGCCTTTGGTGGCCTATTAGATTTCACAGGTAGCACGTGCCACCCAATGCCCACCCCCCTTAAATATGTAATATCGACTTTTTGTATCACACTGTACACCTGAAATTAAACATTGTACCTTTTTAGTCAGTAGTAGTAGTTTTTGGTAATTTTTACCAGATTGACAAATGCTTCATTTCACAGGAGGTGATGATGGTGACTCTGCTGTAGACACAGAGGACGAGCTGCAGAGGTAAACAAAGCAAAAAATGTTAATGATACTGTTTGGAATATCAATGTCTGTTGGTCCATGTCTTTAATGGTTGTTGACTATATCTCTGCTCTTTTGTTACTCCACTAATAACTGTCAATCAGTAATTCCGCTTTTACTTTAGTTAATAATGTAAGTTTGTTCTGAACCTGTTTTTGTTCATTAAGTGATCTCTGAGAAAGCCTTGGTAGTAAATAAATTTAAAAAAGAAGAAAAGATCACTTTGAAAGTCACCACTGAATTGCAGAGGGATTGGAGAGGTTAGAGGGTTTTACTCATAATGAAGTAATGTCACTAATGAACTGCTTACTCACAGAAGTCTTTAAAAAGGTTATACTTATAGCTGCAATATTAACAACCTATAACAAATGACTGCATGCAATGTCGTTGTGAACTCTAGAAGCTAAAAATCCAGGAATTAGTTGAGACTGAGATAAAGCTAAAATAAGAGTGAATATTGGCCTTTGTCAGGTGGTTTACAAACATGTCCTAAATGAAAGCTAGTTCATCTTTTGAGAGGCAGGCATGGAAACATGTAGATATAAACATAAAGATATATCGAGTCCCTCTTTTGCCCTTGCAATAGGGTGGAGAACGAGAGCAGACAGAA
>NW_024044033.1:2500-10803 GCF_014851395.1 Micropterus salmoides
AGTCTCCTCCTTTCCTCCCTTCTCTCCCTCCTGACTTTCTCTCCTCTCCCCTCACCTGTCTGTCTGCACCTGTCCTCCCTCCCTCTCTCTCTCCTTCCTCTGGGATCGTCCCTGACACGCAGCTGGAGCCCAAGGAGCAGAGACCCAAACGCACTGCGAGGCGCCGGAGCGTGGCCCCCAGCTCACCTCAGCCTCCAGCTCCTCCTGAGGACCCCAGCACCACGGCCACGGCTGATGAGGTAATCGTAGTGGAGGCATCTCCACAGGTTGCACCTCTGCCTCCTGCCCCAAAACCTGCTTTGGGGCCTGTTCAGAGACAGCTGACCTTTGACCCACCTGCAGCTGCAACAGCAGCAAACACACCGGTACGTCGCCCCACACGACACATTAACACCACCAGGAAAATGAAAGAGTGGTGCCTGTCAGCCAGGAGCAAGTGGCTGATTATTGGGGATTCAAATGTTGCCAGGTTTCCCCCTTTCCAGTGCCCTGACCTGCAAATAGACAGCTTCCCTGGGGCCACGTTCAGACACGCAGAAGCCATTTTGGCTAGAACCAACGTGTCTGCAAACATTGAAAAACTGGTGCTCTCCTTTGGGGTTAATAACAGGGCACAAAAAACAATGACTACTGTTAAACAGGTACAGAGAGCAATCAGGATGGCGAAGCTGGCTTTTCCCCAGGCCACAGTCATGGTGCCGGAGATTAATTTCTCCAGACACCTACCTCACGCAGAGCAGGAGAACCTCAGACAGCTGAATCAATACATCACTAACAATCAGCTGTTTATCCCTGCTCTCCCAAGGAACGACTTCACCACCGAGAGAGACGGCATCCACTGGTCTCACTCCACGGCCCAGCACATGCTGGACCACTGGCTGGAGTCGTTAAAGTAGGTACCCCCGTGAACACACGTCCTCAGACGGGGGGGAAAAATGTCATTAATTTGTGCCAGAATTTTGAATTGTCTGCAGCCCAGTCTGCTCTACTCAGCAGGGGCCTAAATTTCATTCCCTCAATCAGCAGCAACTCGGACTTGAAAAAACAAATCAGATTTGACATCCAACAGTACCACAGACGACTCAAATTAGCGACTTACTTTGCACACAGACCCGACACAGACCGCCCACTGTTCACCCCTAAATCGCAGTGGGTTCCCCCTAAGGGCAAATTACCCCCCGAAATTGAAACACTCATTCAGACGGACTTACAACACTTCCAGGACCACTTCAGACTGGGCTGGGTCCCACAGAACCTGAACAAATTCGAATCTGAAGCATTAAACCAATTACGACACAACCAAAACATTGTCATCAAACCAGCGGATAAGGGCAGTGCAATAGTCATCATGGACAGAGAGCAATACCTGTGGGAGGGATACAGACAGCTACTGGACACGACTTACTACTCCAAATTAAAGAAACCCATCTACATGGACACAATCCCGGCAATTGACAAGATTATACAATCACTACATGACAAAAAATTCATCAACCATAAACAAAAACTGTACCTGATGGGAGACAGCGAACCCCGACCTAGACTCTTTTACATGCTGCCTAAAATCCACAAACCCCCTGCTGGGTGGAGCAGACCCGGGGAAATCCCTCCTGGGAGACCCATCGTGTCCGACTGCAGCAGTGAGACCTATCACACAGCTGAGTTCATAGACCACTATCTCAATCCTCTCTCGATCAGACATGCCAGCTACATCAAAGACACATATGATTTTGTTGAAAGAATTAAGCAGATCCACGTACCCCCCAATGCATTTTTATTTACCATGGATATTGATAGTTTATATACAAATATTGTAATTTCAGAAGGCATTCAAGCCATTAAAAACATATTCCTAAAATACCCAGACGCCAAAAGACCAGACAGAGAGTTGTTGCAGCTCCTTGAAATAAATTTGACCAAAAACGATTTCGAGTTCAACGGACAATTCTTCCTCCAAATTAAGGGAACAGCCATGGGTAAGAAATTCGCACCTGCTTACGCCAATATTTTCATGGCAGAATGGGAAACAGCTGCACTCAACTCCTGTCCCAAAAGACCCCTTTATTATTATAGATACCTGGATGATATTTGGGGAATCTGGCCCTATTCGAGAGAGGATTTTGATGTCTTTGTGATCTCCCTGAACAACCACAATCCATCCATCAAATTGAAGTACTGCATTAACCAGACTGCTGTGGACTTTCTTGACACCACCACTTTTAAGGGCCCAGGTTTTGATTCGACTCTCAGACTTGACCTCAAGGTGTTCTTTAAAGAAACAGACACACATGCCCTACTACATAAATCCAGCTTTCATCCCAAACACACATTTGCAGGTCTGATAAAGTCACAACTTCTGAGATTTCACAGGATTTGTACAAGAGCAGACGATTTTAAAGCGGCCACAAAGGTGTTGTTCTCGGCTCTGTCCAGCAGAGGGTACTGTAGGTCCTTCCTACGCAGAGCCTTGAGAACCTTTCAGCACCCCAAATTGCTCACCACTGATTCTCTCCTTCCTGTTATCACTACTTATTCCCCCGCAGCAGTACAGCTGGTTAGGACACTTAAGGATAATTTCCACCATTTCACATTCAGTACTCAGCTGTTACAGAACCATAGGCTCATTGCTGCCTACAGAAAAAACAAAAACCTGCAGGACACTCTAGTTAGGGCCAAGCTGGCACCACCCACGGACTCTAGACCCATTGGGCACGGAGAATTTTTTAGGCACCACCCCTGGGTGCTGAATCCCCACAACAAAAATGTTTTTACCACACATAGGCATGGCAGTGTTCATTCCCGGAATTGTGTTTATTTGATTAGATGTAGGCAGTGTAACATGCAGTACGTTGGAGAAACAGGGAACACCTTGTTGACCAGGTTCACACAACACAGGTACAACATTTTAAGGAAGAAAGACACACACATCCCCCTGGTTAAGCACTTTATTGAGCATGGCTGGTCCCAGCTCACCGCGCTTATTCTCCAGTGTAATCCCAGGTGGTCCACAGCCCAGAGACGACGTGAGGAGAGGCTCTGGATACACCGACTGGGCACTTTGATTCCGGGGGGCCTCAATGAGAAGTGAGGGCTCGGGACTGGCTGGCAGCTGATGGCCTGCGCATTCAATGTCGCCGCCTTCGGCGTCGACATTTCAAATTTTTCTTCCCTAACCGGCCCGCGCCTCGCTGCCGGCTGTCCTTATGCCCTCCTCTCAGCGGGGCTCCCCACATTGTATGCACTTGTCCTACAGAAAGGAAGGATTTATGTAATTTTGTAAATATATGTATGTATATAATTTTATGTATGCAGTTATGTGCAAAAAACAATTTTTTCGTGATTTTATGATGCCCTCTGGATATTTGAGGTATGGTTTACTTGTCTCCATTCTATCAACCACTGCTACCTCAGCCCTTCTGTGGTTGCCCATGTTTACTCAGGAAACAACGGCCATCGTTCCAAAATGAATTTCTTAACATTCAGGTTCCTTTTCTCTCCGGGCCCTCATGCTGAAGGTGATTGCAGCCTCCTTTATTTTATGGAGTTACTACAAATAATGTATGGTGTCACCCACCTTGTGACCACTGCACTGTGCCTTTTATCAGTGTCATTATGATTTTCAATTTTTGTTATATTAAGCAGAGTTACGTGTGATGGTGTGTGTGAGTGCCTGACGTGGTCTGACAAGGCGGGACAGGATGAGCAATTTTATACAGCCTTACCAGGTTAATCGAGCTCTAACCTTAACCATTTGACCCTCTGACCTAAACCTAACCAATTTGAATATTGTAATCATTGTAATTGATACACACTGACGGTTTATTTAAATCATATTTGAGCACTACAGTCATTCTATGTTTAAAACTACATAAATGGCTACCCACTAGATGACGTCACGGGAGGACTTCTCACTTCCCAGGAAGTGGGAAGGGTCAAGGGTCATAGAAATTGTTGACTTCCTGTCCCGCTCTCAGACCTTGTTTTCGCTCGTCTTTGGACAACAGAACTCAACGCACAGTAAGAATTTTATGCCTGAAGAAGGTCTTTTTAAAGACCGAAACGTTGCATTATTGCAGGTTTATTATTTGTTTTTTTTATAATAATAAAACCTTGCAAACGAACCATCACGACTCGCTTTTTTACTTTTTTACTGTTTAGCTTAGTTTTGAAGTGCTAGCTAGCTGTCTTTCCGACACTGCCACACACTGAAAAACCTGCTGAACACCGCAAACATGACGCACCGAGGAGAGGAGGACTGGACGCGGGTCCACTACCGACGCGGACGGATGCAGCAGCGGGGCCGCTCGCCACCGTCACGGGTAAGAGAGAGCCCGTATTCCCGCCGCTACCACGAGCCGCGGCAGCCTCCCCGCTCCTACGCAGCGGCCGTCAGGGCCCCGCCAGCTACGCGGACCTACCGCCGCGAGCCCCCGCGCCGAGAGGACCATCGCGGACCGCCAGTCCATCACCGCCGCGGACCTCCACCGGTCCGAACCAGGACCGACTTCTCCAGACGCAGCAACAGGTACGAGGGGTTCAATAGAGCGACCCGAGGGCAACGCGGCACAGGCGACCCTCCGCCGTCTGACCCAGACTTCACCTTAAGAACCAGAGTGGTTTACAGACTGATCAAAGCTAAACACCACCTTAGCAATGTCATGGCACCAGAACCACCCAACTCCATCACTAAGATGACCCACAATCTGGCCACTGTTATCAAACCGGCGGCTCCAAACGCCACGACCCTGTCACTCATTGACGGTAACGCCAGAAACTGGGCTTACAACACACTGCTGATACTCAGGGACCACTACAGGGACTGCATTCAGACGGACCTGCAGATACTGGTAGAGTTAGAAGCGACTGACTGGCGAGAGAACTTTGAGGTGGCCTCAGCCTGGGCCAGACGCCATTTTGGGCGCAGACTGCACCAAGATACGCTGGATGACACGCAGGTGCTTCTGATCCAGCGCCTCTCCAGAGCCCCACCGGCTCACGCCGAGCCTGACCCGCCAGCCCACCCTCCCGTAGCAGCACACGCAGTAGTAGTGGACCCGACCTTAACGGTGGCCAGCACCACACAGACAGACAACGCACAGCCCCCCACACACACAGACGGCGACAGCTCTGCCCCCCGGCCGGTTGGCGTTCAACCTGGGACTGCTCAGACTCTACGGCCACCGGTGGACCCACCTTCTACGCCGGCGGCTCCGCCGCACACACCAGCAGCTCCAGAACCTGCACAACCACCTGCCGCCACCCAGCCTCCACACCGGCCGCCTGCAGCGCAGCGGAACCCACCGCCAGCTCGTCAGCTCAGCGTGACAGCGGAGGTACACGCCCCACCTGCAGTGGACCTCCTCCTGCCAGACATCTCAACACCGGCCGGACCTGGTCTCCTCTCCAAGGCCACGATGACGGAGCAGAGGACGGACGGGCCCGCGGATCCTCAGTCTCCTCCTTTCCTCCCTTCTCTCCCTCCTGACTTTCTCTCCTCTCCCCTCACCTGTCTGTCTGCACCTGTCCTCCCTCCCTCTCTCTCTCCTTCCTCTGGGATCGTCCCTGACACGCAGCTGGAGCCCAAGGAGCAGAGACCCAAACGCACTGCGAGGCGCCGGAGCGTGGCCCCCAGCTCACCTCAGCCTCCAGCTCCTCCTGAGGACCCCAGCACCACGGCCACGGCTGATGAGGTAATCGTAGTGGAGGCATCTCCACAGGTTGCACCTCTGCCTCCTGCCCCAAAACCTGCTTTGGGGCCTGTTCAGAGACAGCTGACCTTTGACCCACCTGCAGCTGCAACAGCAGCAAACACACCGGTACGTCGCCCCACACGACACATTAACACCACCAGGAAAATGAAAGAGTGGTGCCTGTCAGCCAGGAGCAAGTGGCTGATTATTGGGGATTCAAATGTTGCCAGGTTTCCCCCTTTCCAGTGCCCTGACCTGCAAATAGACAGCTTCCCTGGGGCCACGTTCAGACACGCAGAAGCCATTTTGGCTAGAACCAACGTGTCTGCAAACATTGAAAAACTGGTGCTCTCCTTTGGGGTTAATAACAGGGCACAAAAAACAATGACTACTGTTAAACAGGTACAGAGAGCAATCAGGATGGCGAAGCTGGCTTTTCCCCAGGCCACAGTCATGGTGCCGGAGATTAATTTCTCCAGACACCTACCTCACGCAGAGCAGGAGAACCTCAGACAGCTGAATCAATACATCACTAACAATCAGCTGTTTATCCCTGCTCTCCCAAGGAACGACTTCACCACCGAGAGAGACGGCATCCACTGGTCTCACTCCACGGCCCAGCACATGCTGGACCACTGGCTGGAGTCGTTAAAGTAGGTACCCCCGTGAACACACGTCCTCAGACGGGGGGAAAAATGTCATTAATTTGTGCCAGAATTTTGAATTGTCTGCAGCCCAGTCTGCTCTACTCAGCAGGGGCCTAAATTTCATTCCCTCAATCAGCAGCAACTCGGACTTGAAAAAACAAATCAGATTTGACATCCAACAGTACCACAGACGACTCAAATTAGCGACTTACTTTGCACACAGACCCGACACAGACCGCCCACTGTTCACCCCTAAATCGCAGTGGGTTCCCCCTAAGGGCAAATTACCCCCCGAAATTGAAACACTCATTCAGACGGACTTACAACACTTCCAGGACCACTTCAGACTGGGCTGGGTCCCACAGAACCTGAACAAATTCGAATCTGAAGCATTAAACCAATTACGACACAACCAAAACATTGTCATCAAACCAGCGGATAAGGGCAGTGCAATAGTCATCATGGACAGAGAGCAATACCTGTGGGAGGGATACAGACAGCTACTGGACACGACTTACTACTCCAAATTAAAGAAACCCATCTACATGGACACAATCCCGGCAATTGACAAGATTATACAATCACTACATGACAAAAAATTCATCAACCATAAACAAAAACTGTACCTGATGGGAGACAGCGAACCCCGACCTAGACTCTTTTACATGCTGCCTAAAATCCACAAACCCCCTGCTGGGTGGAGCAGACCCGGGGAAATCCCTCCTGGGAGACCCATCGTGTCCGACTGCAGCAGTGAGACCTATCACACAGCTGAGTTCATAGACCACTATCTCAATCCTCTCTCGATCAGACATGCCAGCTACATCAAAGACACATATGATTTTGTTGAAAGAATTAAGCAGATCCACGTACCCCCCAATGCATTTTTATTTACCATGGATATTGATAGTTTATATACAAATATTGTAATTTCAGAAGGCATTCAAGCCATTAAAAACATATTCCTAAAATACCCAGACGCCAAAAGACCAGACAGAGAGTTGTTGCAGCTCCTTGAAATAAATTTGACCAAAAACGATTTCGAGTTCAACGGACAATTCTTCCTCCAAATTAAGGGAACAGCCATGGGTAAGAAATTCGCACCTGCTTACGCCAATATTTTCATGGCAGAATGGGAAACAGCTGCACTCAACTCCTGTCCCAAAAGACCCCTTTATTATTATAGATACCTGGATGATATTTGGGGAATCTGGCCCTATTCGAGAGAGGATTTTGATGTCTTTGTGATCTCCCTGAACAACCACAATCCATCCATCAAATTGAAGTACTGCATTAACCAGACTGCTGTGGACTTTCTTGACACCACCACTTTTAAGGGCCCAGGTTTTGATTCGACTCTCAGACTTGACCTCAAGGTGTTCTTTAAAGAAACAGACACACATGCCCTACTACATAAATCCAGCTTTCATCCCAAACACACATTTGCAGGTCTGATAAAGTCACAACTTCTGAGATTTCACAGGATTTGTACAAGAGCAGACGATTTTAAAGCGGCCACAAAGGTGTTGTTCTCGGCTCTGTCCAGCAGAGGGTACTGTAGGTCCTTCCTACGCAGAGCCTTGAGAACCTTTCAGCACCCCAAATTGCTCACCACTGATTCTCTCCTTCCTGTTATCACTACTTATTCCCCCGCAGCAGTACAGCTGGTTAGGACACTTAAGGATAATTTCCACCATTTCACATTCAGTACTCAGCTGTTACAGAACCATAGGCTCATTGCTGCCTACAGAAAAAACAAAAACCTGCAGGACACTCTAGTTAGGGCCAAGCTGGCACCACCCACGGACTCTAGACCCATTGGGCACGGAGAATTTTTTAGCACCACCCTGGTGCTGAATCCCCACAACAAAAATGTTTTACCACACATAGGCATGGCAGTGTTCATTCCCGGAATTGTGTTTATTTGATTAGATGTAGGCAGTGTAACATGCAGTACGTTGGAGAA
>NW_024044034.1:0-11247 GCF_014851395.1 Micropterus salmoides
AAGGTGTAAAATATGTTGTTGGATTAATTTCATGTAACCTAGTTATTCTCCTGCCTGTGGTTTGGCTTGGCTGGTTAACGAGACAATCAGCTGATCAGTAATTGGCATAAAACGGTAACGTTAGCTTAGAGCATGGAAGTGATCAGCCAGCCAAACCTTTACTGCCCTGGTAGAAAAACATGTTGTTGGATTGTAATTTAATGTGGTTCTTCTCCAGCCTCTGTTACCTTCTTGAGACAAACAGCTGATGAATATTATTGGTAATGACATGGTACCAGCAGGGAAGCTCAGATCACTTACATTTATTCATTTAGCTGACGCTTTTATCCAAAGCGACTATACATGTCAGAGGTCACACTGGAGCAACGAGGGGTGAAGTGTCTTGCTCAGGGACACAGTGTCATAGAGGGGGATTGAACCCGGGTCTCTCACACCAAAGGAATGCGTCTTATCCATTGCGCCATCACCACCCTGTCAGAGCAGCAGCTAAACTTCACAGGACCGTGTGCCTGTCAAGTGACAAATAATGAATACTTTCCCAATTTGCAAAGGTTTTTTCTCTACCATGCACACAAATGTGTAATTTGTACTTTCACATGCTAAATTAAAAACGTTGCACCGTTTTACCACAAGCTGAAATTATGGCTGTCAGTACTACTTTGTGTTTCTGTTGTATTTCAAAAAATAAAAAAGACATTTTGGTAAGATTTGCAGATTGCTTGTCTAGTTAAACACAGTGAGAGGAGCCTTGATCCTCACCTGACGATGCCTTTGTAAACTTCATGTGGTTTCTAATGGGCTGTGGTGCAGAAACAGTGAGGCTTACATGTTCCTGGTATCTGTCAGTGGTCGTACTTGGTGCACTAGATGTTCAATTCAATTCAATTCAATTCAGTTTTATTTATATAGCGCCAAATCACAACAACAGTTATCTCACAGCGCTTTTCATAAAAGAGCAGGTCTAGACCGTACTCTGTGATGATATTTACAGAAGCCCAACAGTTCCCACCAAGAGCAGCACTAGGAGACAGAGGCAAGGAAAAACTTCCTTTTAAGAGGCAGAAACCTCGAGCAGAACCATGACTCAGGGTGGGCGACCATCTGCCTCGACCGGTTGGGGTGAAGGAGAGAGAGAGAGAGAGAGAGAGAGAGAGAGAGAGAGAGAGAGAGAGAGAGAGAGAGCGAGAGAGAGAGGCAGCCTACACAATATAGACACAGAGGTACAGACAGTAAAGGTGATGTTGCTATAGACTAAATGAAAAATGGTACAGATATTTATAGTAGTGTTAATGATAACAATCGTAATGTTAATGATTAAATTACAATAATAACAATTAAAGCTGCAAGCAGCGTTGGGCGGGCCCTCGCACTTGTAAGCGCGTCCGGGTGTGAACCGGCCGAGTTGCATATTCTGGAGCTCTGCCGGTGCGGCTGTGAATTTGTTACGCGGTTATGACGCTGCATGAAGGTGCTATATGTCACTTCCTGTGTCCCCTATGTGGAGCTACATAGCACTTGCCGCTATGAATATAAATCGGTATTGGTGTGTAGATGTCTGCGGGTGGGAGAGTTATCAAGCACGTAAAGTTTGTTATATATTTCCCTGCCTTGTTGTTTATGTGTACATACAGAGGAAGAATGTGAGAACAGCACACATTTCATCGTTACTGTGTTTCTGCTCCAGCCTGACTAAAAGAAAAGCGTTTTTGGGATTAAATGGACTTTATTAGCTGCTGCAGTGCAGGATGAACTCAGAACAGACCCATTTCTCACCTTATTATTCTAAACCATGCAACGAAGAAGAAGAAATGCATAATAAATCCTGGGACAAAATCTGTCCACAAATACTGTACAGCATGTAGTCTAATGAACAAGACTTGTGTTATAGCTGACTTGGGCAGTGAAATGTTAAATTTTTTTAATTCATGTGGTCATAGTTGTCCACAACTCAAATCAGAATATAAGAAGAAATGTTTTATACCACCTCAAGAAGGCTTCCTATCAGAAAGGTAGGAAGGTATTTCAAATGTACAACTGCAGTCCTGAAATCTAAGTAAAGTAATTTCCCTGACATTTTTGTGTTACTTTACTTTTAATAGACCCATGTAACAGGTTTTATACTTCCTGTGAGTATAATCCAATCAATCTTATTTCATACTGTATATCCGTTGTGTAATTTGATAAATTGTGTTGTATGTCGTGCTCGCATCTCAGAGAAGACTCTGACTGCAACATGCGTCTTTGTA
This sequence comes from Micropterus salmoides, assembly GCF_014851395.1. NCBI lineage: Eukaryota > Metazoa > Chordata > Actinopteri > Centrarchiformes > Centrarchidae > Micropterus > Micropterus salmoides. The sequence goes on from NW_024044034.1 coordinate 2,247, forward strand.
AAGAGAGAAACAGACAGAAAAAGTCTCTAACTCTGCCTGTCAGCTTGCTCTGCTCCGTTAAAACTGAATTTACCATACAGAATTGAATACGAGTGCACTCCAGATTTAGCTGCAGCCAGCTGACCGTGTGCTTCTCCCTATACCGCAGTTCTGTGTCCATGCATGCAGCAAACTGAAAGCACTGTCTGTCGGAGCGTCTACGTGAAAAGAGAAGGAAGACATTGCTGTAGTATTGTCTTCAGAGTTGTTAAACACCTCAGCGCACTGAAGGAAGCCATCTGACTGTGTGAGGGGCAAGATCGTTGATGTCTGCAGGCAGAGTAGGAGCTCTCCTGTCTGACTGGTCCACCAATAGCAGAGAAGATGACCCCTTGAGACACAGCCCCTCCTCATTTGCATAATGAGGCAGAAATGCATACAACAATTTAAAAAAGACAGGCAGAAATAAATACCATGGGTGAAAATAAATAAGGTAAATAAATACAAAGGAAGAATAAAACAGACAAAAATATTAAAACACACACATAAATAAATACATTAAAAAAATTAGTAATAAATAAAGTTGAATAAACAATAAGGTAATTATAACAAAGGTGAATAAGTAAAGGCACTAATTAAAATATACATTTATGTCTCCTTGTATAATTTAATTACTACCTACATTTATTTATTTACTTAATTTTTTTGTGTATTTAATTGAATGCTTATTTATTATTGAGCATTTATTTATTTCTGTATTTATTTCTGACTGTGTCAGGATCGGTCCTCCATAGCGGGGTGGGAGAGTTATCAAGCACGTAAAGTTTGGTTCAGATGTGAGCATGTACACTGAAGTTACGACAACTTCCTGTGTCATGGCGAAGACTTGATCTCTGACGCCACGCCACGGACACACCCATTGACGAAAACTCGCAAATAGCACAACTTTTCATCTTCAATGCCTTTAGAAGGCACAGCACAAATTTGAAGTCGGTCGGACTAAATCCCTAGGAGGAGTTCGTTGAAGTACGAAGTGTGTAAATCATCCAAAATTTGACGTAAAATTCAAAATGGCCGACTTCCTGTTGATTTTAGGGCATCGCTCCAAGAGGCTTTTTTGTGCGTCTGGACAAGATACACGTACCACAGAAAATTCGTGCACGTAGGTAAAACGTGCGGCGGGGGCTGCTTCGTTAAAAGTCACTTCCTGTTGCCAGCAGGTGGGCTATGACTGTCTGTGAATGTCAGCATGTACATGTGTTCAGGGCGGGACTCTCATCCTACATGTACAGTTTGGTCCAGATGTGAGCATGTACACTGAAGTTACGACAACTTCCGTGTCATGGCGAAGAGCTGATCTTTGACGCCACGCCACGGACACGCCCATTGACGAAAACTCGCAAATAGCACAACTTTTCATCTTCAATGCCTTTAGAAGGCACAACAGAAATTTGAGGTCGGTCGGACTAAATCCCTAGGAGGAGTTCGTTAAAGTACGAAGTGTGTAAATCATCCAAAATTTGACGTAAAATTCAAAATGGCCGACTTCCTGTTGATTTTAGGGCATCGCTCCAAGAGGCTTTTTTGTGCGTCTGGACAAGATACACGTACCACAGAAAATTCGTGCACGTAGGTGAAACGTGCGGCGGGGGCTGCTTCGTTAAAAGTCACTTCCTGTTGCCAGCAGGTGGCGCTATGACTGTCTGTGAATGTCAGCATGTACATGTGTCAGGGCGGGACTCTCATCCTACATGTACAGTTTGGTCCAGATGTGAGCATGTACACTGAAGTTACGACAACTTCCGTGTCATGGCGAAGAGCTGATCTTTGACGCCACGCCACGGACACGCCCATTGACGAAAACTTGCAAATAGCACAACTTTTCATCTTCAATGCCTTTAGAAGGCACAGCACAAATTTGAGGTCGGTCGGACTAAATCCCTAGGAGGAGTTCGTTAAAGTACGAAGTGTGTAAATCATCCAAAATTTGACGTAAAATTCAAAATGGCCGACTTCCTGTTGATTTTAGGCATCGCTCCAAGAGGCTTTTTGTGCGTCTGGACAAGATACACGTACCACAGAAAATTCGTGCACGTAGGTGAAACGTGCGGCGGGGGCTGCTTCGTTAAAGGTCACTTTCTGTTGCCAGCAGGTGGCGCTATGACTGTGGTGAATGTCGGCATGTACATGTGTTCAGGGCGGGACTCTCATCCTACATGTACAGTTTGGTCCAGATGTGAGCATGTACACTGAAGTTACGACAACTTCCTGTTTCATAGCGAATCATCGACGCCACGGACACGCCCATTGACGAAAACGCGCAAATAGCACAACTTTTCATCGTCAATGCCTTTAGAAGGCACAGCAGAAATTTGACGTCGATCCGACTAAATCCCTAGGAGGAGTTCGTTAAAGTACGAAGTATGTAAATCATCCAAAAATGGCCATAAAATTCAAAATGGCCGACTTCCTGTTGACTTTAGGCTATGGGTTCTTGAGGCTTTTTGTGCGTCTTGATACGATACATGTCCCCAGAAAATTTCGTACATGTAGGTTGAACGTGAACGAGGGGCTAATCATTTCCAATTTCTAGGTGGCGCTAGCGAGTCATTTTGCCACGCCCATGTGCGAAACTTGTAGAATACGAAATTTTTCACCGGTTCTGACAGTTTGCAAATTTTGGTGAGTTTTCGAGTATGTTTAGGCCATGTCATTTGGGCCTACTTTGCAGAAAAAAAAATAATAATAATTAAAGCTGCAAGCAGCGTTGGGCGGGCCCTCGCACTTGTAACGCGTCGCGCGTGAGCCGGCCGAGTTGCACATTCTGGAGTCTGCCGGTGCGGCTGTGAATTTCCTACGCGTTTCCGACGCCGCATGAATGTGCTATATGTCACTTCCTGTGTCCCCTATGTGGAGCTACATAGCACTTGCCGCTATGAATAAATCGGTATTGACGTGTAGATGTCTGCGGGTGGGAGAGTTATCAAGCACGTAAAGTTTGTTTCAGATGTGAACATGTACACTGAACAATAATGTACCCAAACAATAAAATAAATTCCTTTTATATTTCCCTGCCTTGTTGTTTATGTGTACATACAGAGGAAGAATGTGAGAACAGCACACATTTCATCGTTACTGTGTGTTAGAGCATGGGAGAACAGTGGATACTTTTAATACAGCCCACACCCCTAATACTGTGTAACTATAACAAGTAGAGAACAGAAGAAAAGATGTTCTTTCTTTACAACTGTCTGCATAGCTTATTCATATTGTGTAATGAATGAAAATAAATAGGCCTACTAGGCTCCTCTCTACTTTGACATTTAAGATTAGCTTTTGATCCACCTTCATACACATGTGACATTACTGTACAACTTGAGAAAGGTGAGTTGTTTTCTGCTCCAGCCTGCCTAAAAGAAAAGCGTTTTTGGGATTAAATGGACTTTATTAGCTGCTGCAGTGCAGGATGAACTCAGAATAGACCCATTTCTCACCTTATTATTCTAAATCATGCAACGAAGAAGAAGAAATGCATAAGAAATCCTGGGACAAAATCTGTCCACAAATACTGTACAGCATGTAGTCTGATGAACAAGACTTGTGTTATAGCTGACTTGGGCAGTGAAATGTTTTTTTAATTCATGTGGTCATAGTTGTCCACAACTCAAATCAGAATATAAGAAGAAATGTTTTATACCACCTCAAGAAGGCTTCCTATCAGAAAGGTAGGAAGGTATTTCAAATGTACAACTGCAGTACTTAAATCTAAGTAAAGTAATTTCCCTGACATTTTGTGTTACTTTACTTTTAATAGACCCATGTAAGAGGTTTTATACTTCCTGTGAGTATAATCCAATCAATCTTATTTTCATACTGTATATCCGTTGTGTAATTTGATAAATTGTGTTGTATGTCGTGCTCGCATCTCAGAGAAGACTCTGACTGCAACATGCGTCTTTGTAAAGAGAGAAACGGACAGAAAAAGTCTCTAACTCTGCCTGTCAGCTCGCTCTGCTCCGTTAAAACTGAATTTACCATACAGAATTGAATACGAGTGCACTCCAGATTTAGCTGCAGCCAGCTGACCGTGTGCTTCTCCCTATACCGCAGTTCTGTGTCCATGCATGCAGCAAACTGAAAGCACTGTCTGTCGGAGCGTCTACGTGAAAAGAGAAGGAAGACATTGCTGGTAGTATTGTCTTCAGAGTTGTTAAACACCTCAGCGCACTGAAGGAAGCCATCTGACTGTGTGAGGGGCAAGATCGTTGATGTCTGCAGGCAGAGTAGGAGCTCTCCTGTCTGACTGGTCCACCAATAGCAGAGAAGATGACCCCTTGAGACACAGCCCCTCCTCATTTGCATAATGAGGCAGAAATGCATACAAAAATTTAAGACAGGCAGAAATAAATACCATGGGTGAAAATAAATAAGGTAAATAAATACAAAGGAAGAATAAAACAGACAAAATATTAAAACACACACATAAATAAATACATTAAAAAATTAGTAATAAATAAAGTTGAATAAACAAATAAGGTAATTATAACAAAGGTGAATAAGTAAAGGCACTAATTAAAATATATACATTTATGTCTCCTTGTATAATTTAATTACTACCTACATTTATTTATTTACTTAATTTTTTTGTGTATTTAATTGGATGCTTATTTATTTATTGAGCATTTATTTATTTCTGTATTTATTTCTGACTGTGTCAGGATCGGTCCTCCATAGCGGGTGGGAGAGTTATCAAGCACGTAAAGTTTGGTTCAGATGTGAGCATGTACACTGAAGTTACAACAACTTCCTGTGTCATGGCGAAGACTTGATCTCTGACGCCACGCCACGGACACACCCATTGACGAAAACTCGCAAATAGCACAACTTTTCATCTTCAATGCCTTTAGAAGGCACAGCACAAATTTGAAGTCGGTCGGACTAAATCCCTAGGAGGAGTTCGTTAAAGTACGAAGTGTGTAAATCATCCAAAATTTGACGTAAAATTCAAAATGGCCGACTTCCTGTTGATTTTAGGGCATCGCTCCAAGAGGCTTTTTTGTGCGTCTGGACAAGATACACGTACCACAGAAAATTCGTGCACGTAGGTGAAACGTGCGGCGGGGGCTGCTTCGTTAAAAGTCACTTCCTGTTGCCAGCAGGTGGCGCTATGACTGTCTGTGAATGTCAGCATGTACATGTGTTCAGGGCGGGACTCTCATCCTACATGTACAGTTTGGTCCAGATGTGAGCATGTACACTGAAGTTACGACAACTTCCGTGTCATGGCGAAGAGCTGATCTTTGACGCCACGCCACGGACACGCCCATTGACGAAAACTTGCAAATAGCACAACTTTTCATCTTCAATGCCTTTAGAAGGCACAGCACAAATTTGAGGTCGGTCGGACTAAATCCCTAGGAGGAGTTCGTTAAAGTACGAAGTGTGTAAATCATCCAAATTTGACGTAAAATTCAAAATGGCCGACTTCCTGTTGATTTTAGGGCATCGCTCCAAGAGGCTTTTTTGTGCGTCTGGACAAGATACACGTACCACAGAAAATTCGTGCACGTAGGTGAAACGTGCGGCGGGGGCTGCTTCGTTAAAAGTCACTTCCTGTTGCCAGCAGGTGGCGCTATGACTGTCTGGGAATGTCAGCATGTACATGTGTTCAGGGCGGGACTCTCATCCTACATGTACAGTTTGGTCCAGATGTGAGCATGTACACTGAAGTTACGACAACTTCCGTGTCATGGCGAAGAGTGATCTTTGACGCCACGCCACGGACACGCCCATTGACGAAAACTTGCAAATAGCACAACTTTTCATCTTCAATGCCTTTAGAAGGCACAGCACAAATTTGAGGTCGGTCGGACTAAATCCCTAGGAGGAGTTCGTTAAAGTACGAAGTGTGTAAATCATCCAAAATTTGACGTAAAATTCAAAATGGCCGACTTCCTGTTGATTTAGGCTATGGCTCCAAGAGGCTTTTTTGTGCGTCTGGACAAGATACACGTACCACAGAAAATTCGTGCACGTAGGTGAAACGTGCGGCGGGGGCTGCTTCGTTAAAGGTCACTTTCTGTTGCCAGCAGGTGGCGCTATGACTGTGGGTGAATGTCGGCATGTACATGTGTTCAGGGCGGGACTCTCATCCTACATGTACAGTTTGGTCCAGATGTGAGCATGTACACTGAAGTTACAACAACTTCCTGTTTCATAGCGAATCATCGACGCCACGGACACGCCCATTGACGAAAACGCGCAAATAGCACAACTTTTCATCGTCAATGCCTTTAGAAGGCACAGCAGAAATTTGACGTCGATCCGACTAAATCCCTAGGAGGAGTTCGTTAAAGTACGAAGTGTGTAAATCATCCAAAAATGGCCATAAAATTCAAAATGGCCGACTTCCTGTTGACTTTAGGCTATGGGTTCTTGAGGCTTTTTTGTGCGTCTTGACGATACATGTCCCCAGAAAATTTCGTACATGTAGGTTGAACGTGAACGAGGGGCTAATTTTTTCCAATTTTCTAGGTGGCGCTAGCGAGTCATTTTGCAACGCCCATGTGCGAAACTTGTAGAATACGAAATTTTTCACCGGTTCTGACATGTTTGCAAATTTTGGTGAGTTTTCGAGTATGTTTAGGCCATGTCATTTGGGCCTACTTTGCAGAAAAAAAAAAAAAAAAAAAAAAAAAAAAAAAAAAAAAATATAATCCGAGCAAATTCAATAGGGACCTCGCACGGTCGTGCTCGGGCCCTAATTAAAGCTGCAAGCAGCGTTGGGCGGGCCCTCGCACTTGTAGCGCGTCCGCGTGTGAGCCGGCCGAGTTGCATATTCTGGAGCTCTACCGGCGCGGCTGTGAATTTCCTACGCGGTTCCGACGCCGCATGAAGGTGCTATATGTCACTTCCTGTGTCCCCTATGTGGAGCTACATAGCACTTGCCGCTATGAATATAAATCGGTATTGGTGTGTAGATGTCTGCGGGTGGGAGAGTTATCAAGCACGTAAAGTTTGTTTCAGATGTGACATGTACACTGAACAATAATGTACCCAACAATAAAATAAATTCCTTTTTATTTCCCTGCCTTGTTGTTTATGTGTACATACAGAGGAAGAATGTGAGAACAGCACACATTTCATCGTTACTGTGTGTTAGAGCATGGGAGAACAGTATATACTTTTAATACAGCCCACACCCCTAATACTGTGTAACTATAACAAGTAGAGAACAGAAGAAAAAGATGTTCTTTCTTTACAACTGTCTGCATAGCTTATTCATATTGTGTATGAATGAAATAATAGGCCTACTAGGCTCCTCTCTACTTTGACATTTAAGATTAGCTTGTTTGATCCACCTTCATACACATGTGACATTACTGTACAACTTGAGAAGGTGAGTTGTTTTCTGCTCCAGCCTGCCTAAAAGAAAAGCGTTTTGGGATTAATGGACTTTATTAGCTGCTGCAGTGCAGGATGAACTCAGAATAGACCCATTTCTCACCTATTATTCTAAATCTGCAACGAAGAAGAAAATGCATACTAAATCCTGGACAAATCTGTCCACAAATACTGTACAGCATGTAGTCTGATGATCAGACTTGTGTTAGCTGACTTGGGCAGTGAATGTTTTTTTTAATTCATGTGGTCATAGTTGTCCACAACTCAAATCAGATATAAGAAGAAATGTTTTATACCACCTCAAGAAGGCTTCCTATCGAAAGGTAGGAAGGTATTTCAAATGTACAACTGCAGTACTTAAATCTAAGTAAAGTAATTTCCCTGACATTTTTGTGTTACTTTACTTTTAATAGACCCATGTAAGAGGTTTTATACTTCCTGTGAGTATAATCCAATCAATCTTATTTTCATACTGTCCGTTGTGTAATTTGATAAATTGTGTTGTATGTCGTGCTCGCAACTCAGAGAAGACTCTGACTGCAACATGCGTCTTTTAAAGAAGAAACGGACAGAAAAAGTCTCTAACTCTGCCTGTCAGCTCGCTCTGCTCCGTTAAACTGAATTTACCATACAAATTGAATACGAGTGCACTCCAGATTTAGCTGCAGCCAGCTGACCGTGTGCTTCTCTCTCCCTATACCGCAGTTCTGTGTCCATGCAGCAGCAAACTGAAAGCACTGTCTGTCGGAGCGTCTACGTGAAAGAGAAGGAAGACATTGCTGGTAGTTTGTCTTCAGAGTTGTTAAACACCTCACGCACTGAAGGAAGCCATCTGACTGTGTGAGGGCAAGATCGTTGATGTCTGCAGGCAGAGTAGGAGCTCTCCTGTCTGACTGGTCCACCAAGCAGAAGGATGACCCCTTGAGACACAGCCCCTCCTCATTTGCATAATGAGGCAGAAATGCATACAAAATTTAAAAAGACAGGCAGAATAATACCATGGTGAAAATAATAAGGTAAATAAATACAAGGAAGAATAAAACAGACAAAAATATTAAAACACACACATAAATAAATACATTAAAAAAATGTAATAATAAAGTTGAATAAACAAATAAGGTAATTATAACAAGGTGATAAGTAAGGCACTAATTAAATATATACATTTATGTCTCCTTGTATAATTTAATTACTACCTACATTTATTTATTTACTTTATTTTTTGTGTATTTAATTGGATGCTTTTTATTTATTGAGCATTTTTTATTTCTGTATTTATTTCTGCTGTGTCAGATCGGTCCTCCATAACGGGGTGGGAGAGTTATCAAGCACGTAAAGTTTGGTTCAGATGTGAGCATGTCACTGAAGTTACAACAACTTCCTGTGTCATGGCGAAGACTTGATCTCTGACGCCACGCCCGGACACACCCATTGACGAAAACTCGCAATAGCACAACTTTTCATCTTCAATCCTTTAGAAGGCACAGCACAAATTTGAAGTCGGTCGACTAAATCCCTATAGGATTCGTTAAAGTACGAAGTGTGTAAATCATCCAAAATTTGAGTAAAATTCAAAATGGCCTACTTCTCTGTTGATTTTAGGCATCGCTCCAAGAGC
>NW_024044035.1:0-14427 GCF_014851395.1 Micropterus salmoides
TGGGGTCGCTGGAGGCGCATCACAGGACAGTGCACCAGACTGGCTAAGCAGAGCTTTGTAAGTCGTGGCAGCTCTTTTTCCCTCTCCCTAACTCAGCCAGTGCCGTGTGTGACCTCTGGATGGCCCCACGGGGGGCGGGGACACTCTTACCCAGCCCAAATCCCTCACCTTAACCTCAGTACTCACCGTGACTCACTGGAAACCTCAATTAGAAAAGCCTCAAGCAGAAGATCAGTCAAACCTAAAGAAAAAGGAAACTTAAAGATGCCACTCTGTAAAGCCTGATGAAGGACAAATAGTTCTCCGAAACGTTGCAACAAGGCAGAGTGAAGCAGGACCAAATAGGCCTGGATTAATAGGAAAATTCATCGTAAGACATCCAAGTAGGATGCAGAAATTACAAGGATTCGTGAAGTCCAATTTTTGACAAAGGCAAAGGTAATGCACTTTTGTTTTTTACCAGGGGAAATGTGGGAAATGCTTAAACATCAAACAAGCAGGGAGGTGTTTTTGCCTTTCTGGGGTCGCTGGAGGGCATCACAGGACAGTGCACCAGACTGGCTAACGCAGAGCTTTGTAAGTCGTTGGCCAGCTCTTTTTCCCCTCTCCCTAACTCAGCCAGTGCCGTGTGTGACCTCTGGATGGCCCCACGGGGGGCGGGACACTCTTACCCAGCCCAAATCCCTCACCTTAACCTCAGTACTCACCGTGACTCACTGGAAACCTCAATTAGAAAAGCCTCAAGCAGAAGATCAGTCAAACCTAAAGAAAAAGGAAACTTAAAGATGCCACTCTGTAAAGCCTGATGAAGGACAAATAGTTCTCCGAAACGTTGCAACAAGGCAGAGTGAAGCAGGACCAAATAGGCCTGGATTAATAGGAAAATTCATCGTAAGACATCCAAGTAGGATGCAGAAATTACAAGGATTCGTGAAGTCCAATTTTTTGACAAATGCAAAGGTAATGCACTTTTGTTTTTTACCAGGGGAAATGTGGGAAATGCTTAAAACATCAAACAAGCAGGGAGTGTTTTTGCCTTTCTGGGGTCGCTGGAGGCGCATCACAGGACAGTGCACCAGACTGGCTAACGCAGAGCTTTGTAAGTCGTTGGCCAGCTCTTTTTCCCCTCTCCCTAACTCAGCCAGTGCCGTGTGTGACCTCTGGATGGCCCCACGGGGGGCGGGGACACTCTTACCCAGCCCAAATCCCTCACCTTAACCTCAGTACTCACCGTGACTCACTGGAAACCTCAATTAGAAAAGCCTCAAGCAGAAGATCAGTCAAACCTAAAGAAAAAGGAAACTTAAAGATGCCACTCTGTAAAGCCTGATGAAGGACAAATAGTTCTCCGAAACGTTGCAACAAGGCAGAGTGAAGCAGGACCAAATAGGCCTGGATTAATAGGAAAATTCATCGTAAGACATCCAAGTAGGATGCAGAAATTACAAGGATTCGTGAAGTCCAATTTTTTGAACAAATGCAAAGGTAATGCACTTTTGTTTTTTACCAGGGAAATGTGGGAAATGCTTAAAACATCAAACAAGCAGGGAGTGTTTTTGCCTTTCTGGGGTCGCTGGAGGCGCATCACAGGACAGTGCACCAGACTGGCTAACGCAGAGCTTTGTAAGTCGTTGGCCAGCTCTTTTTCCCCTCTCCCTAACTCAGCCAGTGCCGTGTGTGACCTCTGGATGGCCCCACGGGGGGCGGGGACACTCTTACCCAGCCCAAATCCCTCACCTTAACCTCAGTACTCACCGTGACTCACTGGAAACCTCAATTAGAAAAGCCTCAAGCAGAAGATCAGTCAAACCTAAAGAAAAAGGAAACTTAAAGATGCCACTCTGTAAAGCCTGATGAAGGACAAATAGTTCTCCGAAACGTTGCAACAAGGCAGAGTGAAGCAGGACCAAATAGGCCTGGATTAATAGGAAAATTCATCGTAAGACATCCAAGTAGGATGCAGAAATTACAAGGATTCGTGAAGTCCAATTTTTTGAACAAATGCAAAGGTAATGCACTTTTGTTTTTTACCAGGGAAATGTGGGAAATGCTTAAAACATCAAACAAGCAGGGAGTGTTTTTGCCTTTCTGGGGTCGCTGGAGGCGCATCACAGGACAGTGCACCAGACTGGCTAACGCAGAGCTTTGTAAGTCGTTGGCCAGCTCTTTTTCCCCTCTCCCTAACTCAGCCAGTGCCGTGTGTGACCTCTGGATGGCCCCACGGGGGGCGGGGACACTCTTACCCAGCCCAAATCCCTCACCTTAACCTCAGTACTCACCGTGACTCACTGGAAACCTCAATTAGAAAAGCCTCAAGCAGAAGATCAGTCAAACCTAAAGAAAAAGGAAACTTAAAGATGCCACTCTGTAAAGCCTGATGAAGGACAAATAGTTCTCCGAAACGTTGCAACAAGGCAGAGTGAAGCAGGACCAAATAGGCCTGGATTAATAGGAAAATTCATCGTAAGACATCCAAGTAGGATGCAGAAATTACAAGGATTCGTGAAGTCCAATTTTTTGACAAATGCAAAGGTAATGCACTTTTGTTTTTTACCAGGGGAAATGTGGGAAATGCTTAAAACATCAAACAAGCAGGGAGTGTTTTTGCCTTTCTGGGGTCGCTGGAGGCGCATCACAGGACAGTGCACCAGACTGGCTAACGCAGAGCTTTGTAAGTCGTTGGCCAGCTCTTTTTCCCCTCTCCCTAACTCAGCCAGTGCCGTGTGTGACCTCTGGATGGCCCCACGGGGGGCGGGGACACTCTTACCCAGCCCAAATCCCTCACCTTAACCTCAGTACTCACCGTGACTCACTGGAAACCTCAATTAGAAAAGCCTCAAGCAGAAGATCAGTCAAACCTAAAGAAAAAGGAAACTTAAAGATGCCACTCTGTAAAGCCTGATGAAGGACAAATAGTTCTCCGAAACGTTGCAACAAGGCAGAGTGAAGCAGGACCAAATAGGCCTGGATTAATAGGAAAATTCATCGTAAGACATCCAAGTAGGATGCAGAAATTACAAGGATTCGTGAAGTCCAATTTTTTGACAAATGCAAAGGTAATGCACTTTTGTTTTTACCAGGGGAAATGTGGGAAATGCTTAAAACATCAAACAAGCAGGGAGTGTTTTTGCCTTTCTGGGGTCGCTGGAGGCGCATCACAGGACAGTGCACCAGACTGGCTAACGCAGAGCTTTGTAAGTCGTTGGCCAGCTCTTTTTCCCCTCTCCCTAACTCAGCCAGTGCCGTGTGTGACCTCTGGATGGCCCCACGGGGGGCGGGGACACTCTTACCCAGCCCAAATCCCTCACCTTAACCTCAGTACTCACCGTGACTCACTGGAAACCTCAATTAGAAAAGCCTCAAGCAGAAGATCAGTCAAACCTAAAGAAAAAGGAAACTTAAAGATGCCACTCTGTAAAGCCTGATGAAGGACAAATAGTTCTCCGAAACGTTGCAACAAGGCAGAGTGAAGCAGGACCAAATAGGCCTGGATTAATAGGAAAATTCATCGTAAGACATCCAAGTAGGATGCAGAAATTACAAGGATTCGTGAAGTCCAATTTTTTGAACAAATGCAAAGGTAATGCACTTTTGTTTTTTACCAGGGGAAATGTGGGAAATGCTTAAAACATCAAACAAGCAGGGAGTGTTTTTGCCTTTCTGGGGTCGCTGGAGGCGCATCACAGGACAGTGCACCAGACTGGCTAACGCAGAGCTTTGTAAGTCGTTGGCCAGCTCTTTTTCCCCTCTCCCTAACTCAGCCAGTGCCGTGTGTGACCTCTGGATGGCCCCACGGGGGGCGGGGACACTCTTACCCAGCCCAAATCCCTCACCTTAACCTCAGTACTCACCGTGACTCACTGGAAACCTCAATTAGAAAAGCCTCAAGCAGAAGATCAGTCAAACCTAAAGAAAAAGGAAACTTAAAGATGCCACTCTGTAAAGCCTGATGAAGGACAAATAGTTCTCCGAAACGTTGCAACAAGGCAGAGTGAAGCAGGACCAAATAGGCCTGGATTAATAGGAAAATTCATCGTAAGACATCCAAGTAGGATGCAGAAATTACAAGGATTCGTGAAGTCCAATTTTTTGAACAAATGCAAAGGTAATGCACTTTTGTTTTTTACCAGGGGAAATGTGGGAAATGCTTAAAACATCAAACAAGCAGGGAGTGTTTTTGCCTTTCTGGGGTCGCTGGAGGCGCATCACAGGACAGTGCACCAGACTGGCTAACGCAGAGCTTTGTAAGTCGTTGGCCAGCTCTTTTTCCCCTCTCCCTAACTCAGCCAGTGCCGTGTGTGACCTCTGGATGGCCCCACGGGGGGCGGGGACACTCTTACCCAGCCCAAATCCCTCACCTTAACCTCAGTACTCACCGTGACTCACTGGAAACCTCAATTAGAAAAGCCTCAAGCAGAAGATCAGTCAAACCTAAAGAAAAAGGAAACTTAAAGATGCCACTCTGTAAAGCCTGATGAAGGACAAATAGTTCTCCGAAACGTTGCAACAAGGCAGAGTGAAGCAGGACCAAACAGGCCTGGATTAATAGGAAAATTCATCGTAAGACATCCAAGTAGGATGCAGAAATTACAAGGATTCGTGAAGTCCAATTTTTTGACAAATGCAAAGGTAATGCACTTTTGTTTTTTACCAGGGAAATGTGGGAAATGCTTAAAACATCAAACAAGCAGGGAGTGTTTTTGCCTTTCTGGGGTCGCTGGAGGCGCATCACAGGACAGTGCACCAGACTGGCTAACGCAGAGCTTTGTAAGTCGTTGGCCAGCTCTTTTTCCCCTCTCCCTAACTCAGCCAGTGCCGTGTGTGACCTCTGGATGGCCCCACGGGGGGCGGGGACACTCTTACCCAGCCCAAATCCCTCACCTTAACCTCAGTACTCACCGTGACTCACTGGAAACCTCAATTAGAAAAGCCTCAAGCAGAAGATCAGTCAAACCTAAAGAAAAAGGAAACTTAAAGATGCCACTCTGTAAAGCCTGATGAAGGACAAATAGTTCTCCGAAACGTTGCAACAAGGCAGAGTGAAGCAGGACCAAATAGGCCTGGATTAATAGGAAAATTCATCGTAAGACATCCAAGTAGGATGCAGAAATTACAAGGATTCGTGAAGTCCAATTTTTTGACCAAATGCAAAGGTAATGCACTTTTGTTTTTTACCAGGGGAAATGTGGGAAATGCTTAAAACATCAAACAAGCAGGGAGTGTTTTTGCCTTTCTGGGGTCGCTGGAGGCGCATCACAGGACAGTGCACCAGACTGGCTAACGCAGAGCTTTGTAAGTCGTTGGCCAGCTCTTTTTCCCCTCTCCCTAACTCAGCCAGTGCCGTGTGTGACCTCTGGATGGCCCCACGGGGGGCGGGGACACTCTTACCCAGCCCAAATCCCTCACCTTAACCTCAGTACTCACCGTGACTCACTGGAAACCTCAATTAGAAAAGCCTCAAGCAGAAGATCAGTCAAACCTAAAGAAAAAGGAAACTTAAAGATGCCACTCTGTAAAGCCTGATGAAGGACAAATAGTTCTCCGAAACGTTGCAACAAGGCAGAGTGAAGCAGGACCAAATAGGCCTGGATTAATAGGAAAATTCATCGTAAGACATCCAAGTAGGATGCAGAAATTACAAGGATTCGTGAAGTCCAATTTTTTGAACAAATGCAAAGGTAATGCACTTTTGTTTTTTACCAGGGGAAATGTGGGAAATGCTTAAAACATCAAACAAGCAGGGAGTGTTTTTGCCTTTCTGGGGTCGCTGGAGGCGCATCACAGGACAGTGCACCAGACTGGCTAACGCAGAGCTTTGTAAGTCGTTGGCCAGCTCTTTTCCCCTCTCCCTAACTCAGCCAGTGCCGTGTGTGACCTCTGGATGGCCCCACGGGGGCGGGGACACTCTTACCCAGCCCAAATCCCTCACCTTAACCTCAGTACTCACCGTGACTCACTGGAAACCTCAATTAGAAAAGCCTCAAGCAGAAGATCAGTCAAACCTAAAGAAAAAGGAAACTTAAAGATGCCACTCTGTAAAGCCTGATGAAGGACAATAGTTCTCCGAAACGTTGCAACAAGGCAGAGTGAAGCAGGACCAAATAGGCCTGGATTAATAGGAAAATTCATCGTAAGACATCCAAGTAGGATGCAGAAATTACAAGGATTCGTGAAGTCCAATTTTTTGAACAAAGGCAAAGGTAATGCACTTTTGTTTTTTACCAGGGGAAATGTGGGAAATGCTTAAAACATCAAACAAGCAGGGAGTGTTTTTGCCTTTCTGGGGTCGCTGGAGGCGCATCACAGGACAGTGCACCAGACTGGCTAACGCAGAGCTTTGTAAGTCGTTGGCCAGCTCTTTTTCCCCTCTCCCTAACCCCCTAACCCTAACCCTAACCCTAACCCTAACCCTAGGTCAAAGAATTGTGTTTATGTTATTTTTTGCACAATGTGTCATGTTCAGTATGTGGTGAAACCAAAAATTCTTTGTCTACACGTATGGTTCAGCACAGATACAACATCAGAAATAAGAAAGAAATGGACACACTTCTGGTGAAACACTTTTTAGAACATGGTTTATTGTCTATGAGAATTGCTGGATTGCAGAGAAATATTACTTGGTCAGATTTGGAGAGAAAAAAGAGAGAAAGGCAGTGGATTTTTTTATTGGGGACAATGAAACCATTTGGGTTAAATGTTAAATATAATTAATGTCATATTACTTACCTGTTATATACCAATTACTTACCTTCACTGTCTACAGCTACTATTCTTTGAACCCTAACCTATCGGTTATCCTAACCTTAACCTTAACCCCATATTTGCCATTTTAATCCCTGATACTTACCTTTTTTTTCTCTGCAACATCAATACTTACCTGACTCCTAACCTATCGGTTATTAACCCTAACCTCACACATAGCTGGCAATTAATCCTTTACACTTGTTCTTTAGAATATTTACATTTATTTTTTAAGATAAAAAGTCCCAACCTCAGCTGGAATTGCAATACTTACCTTTTTCCTACTTTTAACTGCAACTTTTATACTTACCTTTATACTTACTTGGTATTAATTTAAGGCTTACCTTTTATGCTTAAAAACAGCACTGGATTTCAAGGACACGAAACATTTATACTATTATTTAACATGGACTTTAACCACTAAAAATTGTTAAAACATAATGAAAGGGATACTCACCAGCAGGATTACAAGTTTCAAATCATTTTAGAGTTTTTTGTGTTTATAATTGTGTTAAAAACAAGGTTTACTGGGGGAAAAGACCGGACACGAAATTTGAGGCCACAAGGGGGCGGAGCCGGCACATGAGTGAGTGTGGAAGGGAGGGGGAGAGGGAGAATTCATTTCTCCTTCAAACCTCTCACAAGCAACAGATCAGGAGAGAGTTCAGGGTGCTAAAAAAGACCTGAAGAAGACCCTTTGCTGGTCGAAACGTTGTCTATTTTGCACAACTTTTGTTTACTGTAAATAGTTCCTTTTTTTGTGAAAATAAATATATATTCAATTTTAAAGAGACTCTCTCTTGCTGTTTTTTTTGGAGTCAGTTTTTTTGGAGTTAGTTTTTTTAGAGTTAGTTTTTATACATTTAAATATGTATGGATGGACAGAGGTCCGCTACGGGAGACGCCGTCAGCGGGACCGTGAACCTGCTTGGGACCGGGGTTACGGGAGGTCCGAGGGCTGGATGGACCGTGCACCCTCCTTCCCGTTTCGGAGGGAGACAGTCCCCTTCCCTAACCCCTAACCCTAACCCCTAACCCTAACCCCCATCCTAAGCACACTTTTAAGGGCATTGTCAAGTCACAAATTCTTCGATTCAAGCGGATCTGCACCAGGGATGAAGATTTTTGGGAAGCAGTTGGAATTTTATTTAAATTCTTACGGAAGAGAAGGTACTCCAGGTCCTTCTTGAGGAATTGCCTCAAGACCTTCCAAAATAGGAAAGAGAGAGAGATGGGAGTTCAATTCCTCTGATAACTACGTTCTCCTCGGTTGGAAAGATCTTAAATAATAAACTCAAATCCAACTTTGAGGACATATTAGGACAGAGCAACATAATGGCTGGCTCCAGGGTGATTTCGGCCTATAGGAGAAATAGGAATCTAAGAGATATCCTGGTTCAGGCAAAGTTGCCATCCTTAAACAGAGATAAATTATTGATGTTGGAATCACAGTTTGCTAGATTAAAATTTGTTAGGAATAATAAGAATAAAACTATTCACAGGATTTCACAGGGATTTAGCCCTAGGTCAAAGAATTGTGTTTATGTTATTTTTTGCACAATGTGTCATGTTCAGTATGTGGGTGAAACCAAAAATTCTTTGTCTACACGTATGGTTCAGCACAGATACAACATCAGAAATAAGAAAGAAATGGACACACTTCTGGTGAAACACTTTTTAGAACATGGTTTATTGTCTATGAGAATTGCTGGATTGCAGAGAAATATTACTTGGTCAGATTTGGAGAGAAAAAAGAGAGAAAGGCAGTGGATTTTTTTATTGGGGACAATGAAACCATTTGGGTTAAATGTTAAATATAATTAATGTCATATTACTTACCTGTTATATACCAATTACTTACCTTCACTGTCTACAGCTACTATTCTTTGAACCCTAACCTATCGGTTATCCTAACCTTAACCTTAACCCCATATTTGCCATTTTAATCCCTGATACTTACCTTTTTTTTCTCTGCAACATCAATACTTACCTGACTCCTAACCTATCGGTTATTCTAACCCTAACCTCACACATAGCTGGCAATTAATCCTTTACACTTGTTCTTTAGAATATTTACATTTATTTTTTAAGATAAAAGTCCCAACCTCAGCTGGAATTGCAATACTTACCTTTTTCCTACTTTTAACTGCAACTTTTATACTTACCTTTATACTTACTTGGTATTAATTTAAGGCTTACCTTTTATGCTTAAAAACAGCACTGGATTTCAAGGACACGAAACATTTATACTATTATTTAACATGGACTTTAACCACTAAAAATTGTTAAAACATAATGAAAGGGATACTCACCAGCAGGATTACAAGTTTCAAATCATTTTAGAGTTTTTTGTGTTTATAATTGTGTTAAAAACAAGGTTTACTGGGGAAAAGACCGGACACGAAATTTGAGGCCACAAGGGGGCGGAGCCGGCACATGAGTGAGTGTGGAAGGGAGGGGGGAGAGGGAGAATTCATTTCTCCTTCAAACCTCTCACAAGCAACAGATCAGGAGAGAGTTCAGGGTGCTAAAAAAGACCTGAAGAAGACCCTTTGCTGGTCGAAACGTTGTCTATTTTGCACAACTTTTGTTTACTGTAAATAGTTCCTTTTTTTGTGAAAATAAATATATATTCAATTTTAAAGAGACTCTCTCTTGCTGTTTTTTTTGGAGTCAGTTTTTTTGGAGTTAGTTTTTTTAGAGTTAGTTTTTATACATTTAAATATGTATGGATGGACAGAGGTCCGCTACGGGAGACGCCGTCAGCGGGCCCGTGAACCTGCTTGGGACCGGGGTTACGGGAGGTCCGAGGGCTGGATGGACCGTGCACCCTCCTTCCCGTTTCGGAGGGAGACAGTCCCCTTCCCTAACCAGCCAGCGCCTCCCCCGAGGGCCACCCGGTACGCCGGTCCCCGTTACCGCTCCTATGCGGATGCTGTTCGTCAGCCAGCTTGGAGGGGATTTCCTCCACGTGACAGAGGACAAGACGTGCGACGCCAGCCTGCGGACCCACAGTTTGGACGCTTGGTCCGCAAAATCCACGCGGTGGTCAAGACGGTCCACCATCTGCAGAATGTATCTCTGAAACCTGGGAAAGCAGAGCCAAGGATGATTTCCCGGATGGTTGAGGTCCTGTCCAACATGATAAAGCCAGCAGCCCCATCACAGCGCACGCGGGACCTCATATATGGGAATGCAAAGAACTGGGGTCATACTACTTACCTGATTCTCATGGAGCACTATGAAAATCGCTTGGAAGAATTTTTGGAGGAATTAACTGGTATCCTCACCCCTGACTGGAAGGCGGCCTTCCAGGTGGCGGCACGCTGGGCCCGAAGAAACCTACAACGGATCTCTCAGGATGTCATCGACCACGCTGAGGCCCTGATTACTGCTCGGCTGGATGGCGATGACCCGGGGCCAGCACCGGGCCCACTTCAGACGGTTGCTGCGGTCCAGGTCCAGACTCAGGGTCCACGGGTGCCGACAAGAAAGAGGACGGCGGCCACAATGACTGATGCAGTGGACCATCAACCTGAACAGCCAGCAGATTGGCATCATCCTCCATCACCAGCAGCAGATCCTGAACCAGCAGTCCATCTCCCACGCGATCGGAGAGAGAAGCAGAGGGATGGTAGGAGGGCCAGGGTGATGATTGCAACTGAAGACAGTATTCTTCAGGATGCACAGCCTGACCAGCCGGATGAGGTGAGGGTTTTGGAGGCCTCCACTCACACTCCCACACATTCTGAATTGGAGGCTCTTTTCGATGAGCTCCAGGCTGAGGAAGAGAGAGGGGACGCTAGAGCCTCAACCCCGCAGACTTCGGGGGAACGTATGGTTCAGGTCCACCGAGAGGAGTCACATACAGACGGCGAGCTGTTTGTGGAC
This sequence comes from Micropterus salmoides, assembly GCF_014851395.1. Lineage (NCBI taxonomy): Eukaryota > Metazoa > Chordata > Actinopteri > Centrarchiformes > Centrarchidae > Micropterus > Micropterus salmoides. Next base: position 10,633 of record NW_024044035.1, read on the forward strand.
TCGTTTGACCACTTCACACAGCCAGGACCACGCAGGTACAAGGTGTACAGACACCTCAACACCCAGAAGAAGCTGACAGACTGGTGTTTGGAGGTGGTAAGAAAATGGCTGATTATAGGGGACTCTAATCTCTCGAGTCTCCCCGACTATTTTAACAAAGACTTGCAAATTGACAGCTTTCCAGGGAGCCACTTCCGTCACGCACAGGCTCTCATGGAGAAGACTGTGCCACCGCAAGACCTGGTGGTGGAGAAGATAATTCTGTCCTTTGGCATCAACGGCAGGGGCAATAAATCAAAGGAGACCACCATAAAGAGTGTGCAGGGGGCACTGAGGTCCACTAAACGCCAGTTCCCCTACGCAGACATTTGGATCCCCCTAGTTAACTTTTCTTCAGCTCTTCCCCAAGAGGAACAGGACAATCTCCGCATCCTCAACGAACATTTGGAGAGGAACATGCCTTACATCCCCCTCCTGCCTGAGAGGAAGTTCCAAACACAGGACGATGACATACACTGGACAGCGGAGACTGGGAGAGCTATGTTCGACCATTGGATGGACTTTTTAAATGCCAGGACCCCCTAAGTCTGGTACAGGTGGGGGTTGAAGGACCGCGGTCCTTTCAAGGTGAGAATGTGATAAACTTGGCTAAAAATTTCACACTTTCTGAACCGCAGTATAACCTCCTGAACAAAGGTTTATCTTTTATTTCTTCAGCAGATATAGGCAGGGATCAAAAATCACAGTTTCAATGGGACATACAAAACTATCACAGACGAATTAAATTGGCGAGTTATTTTAAAAATTCAAGTGGGGGACAAGCTTTACCGTTTGTGGGAATTTCAAATTGGACACCCCCACTAGATCAGTTGCCGCTAGAGGTCAGAAATTTGATTTTGGCAGATTGTAACACACTTAAAGCACATTATAAACCCATTTTAGAAAAAGATAACACATCGCAACTAGAAATTAGAGCTTTACGGGAACTACGGGATACTAAACATATAGTTATTAAGCCAGCCGACAAAGGGTCGGCTGTGGTGATATTAAGCAGAGATCAATACATATTTGAAGTAGAGCGGCAACTGAATGACACCAATTACTATAAAAAACTGGATAAACCAATTTATTTAGACACAATCCCGAGGGTTAATGAAATTCTAGATTCCTTAAAACGGAAGAAATTTATTAATGGGAAACAGAGACGATATTTAATTGGAGAGGCAGAACCTCGGGAAAGGCTCTTCTACATATTGCCTAAGATCCATAAGGATCCTGAAAAGTGGACTGTCCCATTTGAAGTCCCCCGGGGAGACCAATTGTCTCTGATTGTGGGAGTGAGACTTATTTTACAGCCGAATATCTGGATTATTATTTGAACCCATTATCAACAAAACACCCTGCCTATGTGAGAGACACTTATCATTTTGTGGAAATTGTACATAGTCTGAGGATCCCATCTGAGTTTTACTTCTTTTCTATGGATGTTAACAATTGTATACAAACATTCCTATTGAAGCTGGCATCCAGTGTGTAAAAAATATCTTTCAGAAATACCCAGACCCAAAACGACCAGATGAGGAGCTCTTGGAGCTTTTAGTCATCAATCTAACCAGAAATGATTTTATGTTTAATGGAAATTACTACTTGCAGATTAAAGGGACGGCTATGGGCAAGAAGTTTGCCCCGGCTTATGCCAACATTTTTATGGCTGATTGGGAGAGTCAAGCCCTTTTAAAAGGCGATAAGAAGCCAGCATATTATTTTCGCTATTTAGATGACATTTGGGGAATTTGGGTGGGATCTAAACAGGAATTTGATCAATTTGTACAGGTATTGAATTCCCATGATCCTTCCATTCAACTGAAGACAGAGTTGAACAAACAGTCAATTGACTTTTTGGATACTACTGTTTTTAAAGGTCCAAATTTTACCAGTAATTCCAAATTGGATATAAAAGTGTTTTTTAAAAGCACAGATACCCATGCACTGCTTCATAAAGACAGTTTCCATCCTAAGCACACTTTTAAGGGCATTGTCAAGTCACAAATTCTTCGATTCAAGCGGATCTGCACCAGGGATGAAGATTTTTGGGAAGCAGTTGGAATTTTATTTAAATTCTTACGGAAGAGAAGGTACTCCAGGTCCTTCTTGAGGAATTGCCTCAAGACCTTCCAAAATAGGAAAGAGAGAGAGGATGGGAGTTCAATTCCTCTGATAACTACGTTCTCCTCGGTTGGAAAGATCTTAAATAATAAACTCAAATCCAACTTTGAGGACATATTAGGACAGAGCAACATAATGGCTGGCTCCAGGGTGATTTCGGCCTATAGGAGAAATAGGAATCTAAGAGATATCCTGGTTCAGGCAAAGTTGCCATCCTTAAACAGAGATAAATTATTGATGTTGGAATCACAGTTTGCTAGATTAAAATTTGTTAGGAATAATAAGAATAAACTATTCACAGGATTTCACAGGGATTTAGCCCTAGGTCAAAGAATTGTGTTTATGTTATTTTTTGCACAATGTGTCATGTTCAGTATGTGGGTGAAACCAAAATTCTTTGTCTACACGTATGGTTCAGCACAGATACAACATCAGAAATAAGAAAGAAATGGACACACTTCTGGTGAAACACTTTTTAGAACATGGTTTATTGTCTATGAGAATTGCTGGATTGCAGAGAAATATTACTTGGTCAGATTTGGAGAGAAAAAAGAGAGAAAGGCAGTGGATTTTTTTATTGGGGACTGAAACCATTTGGGTTAAATGTTAAATATAATTAATGTCATATTACTTACCTGTTATATACCAATTACTTACCTTCACTGTCTACAGCTACTATTCTTTGAACCCTAACCTATCGGTTATCCTAACCTTAACCTTAACCCCATATTTGCCATTTTAATCCCTGATACTTACCTTTTTTTCTCTGCAACATCAATACTTTTCTGACTCCTAACCTATCGGTTATTCTAACCCTAACCTCACACATAGCTGGCAATTAATCCTTTACACTTGTTTTTTAGAATATTTACATTTATTTTTTAAGATAAAAGTCCCAACCTCAGCTGGAATTGCAATACTTACCTTTTTCCTACTTTTAACTGCAACTTTTATACTTACCTTTACTTACTTGGTATTAATTTAAGGCTTACCTTTTATGCTTAAAAACAGCACTGGATTTCAAGGACACGAACATTTATACTATTATTAACATGGACTTTAACCACTAAAAATTGTTAAACATAATGAAAGGGATACTCACCAGCAGGATTACAAGTTTCAAATCATTTTAGAGTTTTTTGTGTTTATAATTGTGTTAAAAACAAGTTTACTGGGGAAAAGACCGGACCAAAATTTGAGGCCACAAGGGGGCGGAGCCGGCACATGAGTGAGTGTGGAAGGGAGGGGGGATAGGGAGAATTCATTTCTCCTTCAAACCTCTCACGCAACAGATCAGGAGAGAGTTCAGTGTGCTAAAAAAGACCTGAAGAAGACCCTTTTGCGGCGAAACGTTGTCTATTTTGCACACTTTTTGTTTACTGTAAATAGTTCTTTTTTGTTTTTGAAATAATATATATTAATTTTAAGAGACTCTCTCTTGCGTTTGTTTTGGAGTTAGTTTTTTGAGTTAGTTTTTAACATTTAAATGTATGGATGGACAGAGGTCCGCTACGGGAGACGCCGTCAGCGGGCCCGTGAACCTCCTTGGGACCGGGTTACGGGAGGTCCGAGGGCTGATGGACCGTGCACCCTCCTTCCCTTTTCGGAGGGAGACAGTCCCCTTCCCTA
>NW_024044036.1:0-13535 GCF_014851395.1 Micropterus salmoides
AGTGAATGTGAGTAAATCAGCTGGACCTGATAACATCCCTGGCCGCGTACTAAAAACCTGTGCCAATCAGCTAGTTGATGTTATTACTGACATTTTCAACATCTCACTGTCTCAGGAGAGGGTTCCCACCTGCTTCAAGACAGCCACCATTGTTCCTGTACCTAACAAGTCTGCAGTGTCTATCCTGAACGACTACCGCCCTGTAGGTCTCACCCCCATTCTGATGAAGTGCTCTGAGAAACTGGTTCTTCAAAACATATAGAACAACATCCCAGCCAGCATGGACCCTCACCAGTTTGCTTTCAGAACCAGCAGATCCACAGAGGATGCCATCTTCACTGCCCTACATCAGAATGCTGTTTGTGGATTTCAGCTCAGCATTCAACACAATCTCCCCCCCCCCCGAAACTGATCAGCAAACTCAGCACTCTGAGTTTAAATGCAACACTCTGCAATTGGATATTGGACTTCCTCACAAACAGACCCCAGTCAGTTCAGATTGGACGGACTCACCTCCTCCACTCTAGTGATCAAAACCGGAGCCCCCCAGGGCTGTGTGCTCTGCCCTCTCCTGTTCACGCTATACACCCACGACTGCATCCCCCCACATGAAGAGAACTCTGTTGTGAAGTTTGCGGATGACACCACCATCATCTGCCGGATTTCAAACAACGATGAGACTTCATATTGGGAGGAAACTGATAATCTTGCAGACTGGTGCACAGAGAACAACCAACTGCTCAACGTCAGCAAAACCAAGGAACTGATCATTGATTTTTAGGAAGAAGGAGATAAAGACACACACTCCTCAGTGGCGCTGAGGTGGAGCAGGTGAACAGTTTCAGGTTCCTGGGAATTTCTTGAGGAAGTTTAAGAAGGCCAAATTCCCACACCAAGTTCTTCAGATTTTACAGAGGAGCAACAGAAAGCATCCTGACTGGAAACATCACAAACTGGCATGGGATGTGCACGGCTCAGGACCGGAGGGCTCTGCAGCGGGTGATTAAAACTACCCAGAAGATCATCCGTACCCATCTCCCAAGCATCAGTGATATCGGTGAGGTGAGGTGCCCACGCAGAGCCCAAAGGATACTAAAGGACAGTACCCACCCAGCCACAGCCTGTTCACCCTGCTGCCTTCTGGGAAGAGATATACAGCCCCAAAAGTATTGGAACAGTAAGGCAAATTCCTTTGTTTTTGTTGTTCACTCAAGACATTTGGGTTTAAGATCAAAAGATGAGACAAGAGTTCAGAATTTCAGCTCTCATTTCCTGGTATTCACATCTAGATGTGTTAAACAACTCAGGACCTACCACCCTTTGTTTGAACCCACCCATTTTTCAAGTGAGCAAAACTATTGGAACACGTGACTGACAGATGTTTCTTGTTGCCCAGATGTTGCCTTTTAGGTTGATTGTCCAAACATTAAATAGCTCTGCATGACTAATCTAAGTTTTTATCCTTGGTTCAAACCTATAAAGACTGCATTTCCTCTTCTCGGGGAACAAGGGTTACATGGTCCCCTTCGAGGGAACTCGAACTGCGTCAGTGACTACACTATGGGAACGAGAATACCCACTTAGGCCGCGCCGAAACCCCGCCTGCCCCCAGCATGCAGCACCTGACAGCACGACTAGGAGGAGAGCGCACGGGTGCCGGGTGCAGAAGGAAGGTCCAGACTGTAGAACCGGATGAAGGTGTGAGGGGTGGCCCAGCCAGCCGCATCACAAAAATCCTGGAGCGACGCCCCTGCGAGGAGGGCCCTAGAAGTCGCCATGCCTTGAGTAGAGTGCGCACTTACGGCCATAGGTGAAGGTAACCCGCACACCTGATAGGCCAGGGAAATAGTCTGAACAATCCAGTTGCTGATTGTGTGTTTGGAAGCGGGGAGTCCAGCCTTGGGGGACCCAAAACACCCAGCAACTGGTCTGCTTTCCTCCACCGGGAGGACCTCAGAGTGTAAATACTCAGTGCTCTGACCGGGTAGAGCAGATGAAGTCTCCCGTCCTCCGCCGTCACATGAGGTGGGGGATGAAACGCCTGCAGCACCGTGGACCCTGCCAACCTGGATGGGACCTTAGGGACATAGCCCGGACAGGAGTGCAGGATGGCTCTGACCCTCCCCGGGGCAAACTCCAGGCATTGTGGAGACACCGAAAGTGCCTGGAGATCCCCCACTCTCCTCAAAGAGGTGATAGTAAGGAGAAAGGACATCTTAAGGGTCAGGTGCTTGGCCTCAGCCGACTCCAGGGGTTCGAAAGGGGCCTCAGCCAGCGCTTCGAGAACCACCGCCAGGTCCCAGGTGGGAAGCCTGGAACGAGTCACGGTTCTCATCCTCCGGGCTCCACGGAGGAAGCGCACGACCAGTGGAAGCCTCCCCAGAGGCCCATCCCTCAGAGGGGTGTGGAATGCCGCCACGGCAGCCACATATACCTTCAGTGTGGATGGGGAAAGGCCAGCAGAGAAACGGTCCTGGAGGAACTCCAGTACCATAGTCACCGGGCAGGTAACTGGGTCCACCGATGCAACACATTCCACTTTAGGCTGTACATCCTTCTCGTGGATGGGGCTCTGGAGCTGAGCAGCGTCTCGACTGTTCCTGCCATGAGGCCCGCCTCCAGGAACTGGGCCCCCTCAGGGGCCAGACCCACAGTCTCCATAGGGCGGGGCAAGGGTGAAAGACCTGGCCCTGCGCCTGAGACAGCAGGTCCTTCCTCAGAGGGACCTGCCATGGCAGGACCTCTTCCCCCGGCCCCGGCGAGACTGAAGAACGGTCCTCAGATCCCTCGTCTCAGGGGGTTGTGGGTGAGAGCGCCACCTCGAAACCCGAGTATGCTGAGGGGGAGCACGAGAGGCGACACTCTGCCTCTGGGTCTGGTGGTAGGAGCTGGATGACGGCTGGGCCCTCTCACGTCCCTCCACAGCCGTCGCCATCCTGGCCCCCGAACGATGACGGAGATATTGCCGGAACGCCTCTCCTTGCGTCCTGGCATGCTGGAACCTGTTGACGACAGCGTCAACCGCCTCGCCAAACAGGCCAGAAGTTGCGATTGGTGCATCGAGGAGAAAGGTCTTCTCCTTCTCCTGGATGCCTGACAGGTTGAGCCATAGGTGCCGTTCCGTGGCTACCAGTGCTGACATGGAGCGACCAATAGCGCGGGCCGTCTCCTTTGTGACTCTAAGCGGCGGAGCTCAGCAATATCCTCTTCAGTGGGGCCTGCTCCCGAGTCTATGTCCTTCAGCAGGTCGGCCTGGTATGCCTGCAAAACCGCCATTGTGTACAGGCTTGCACCAGCCCGGCCCGCCGCCATGTAAGCTTTGCCCACCAAAGCAGATGTCATACGACATGGCTTGGTAGGTAGCGCCGGCTCTTTGAGGGATGATGCATGACCGGGCGAAAGATAGCTAGCCAAAGCATCCTCAACCCGGGGCATCATCCCATAGCCAAAACCCTTGACTCCCGCTACGTCGCTATAGACCCAGAGCGGGGGAGTAGTCAGACGAGCTGAGAAGGGCTTGTACCAGGACTTGCACAACTCATCATGCAAGTCTGGAAAAAACGGCAGAGAACGGCGCGGAGGCGGCGCACGGCGCTGCAGAAAGCGCTCATCCAGTTTGCTCGTAGCATGTGTCTCTGGTACATCCTGCGGCCAATCTAGCTGGAGCTTGCTCACTGCCCGCGTCACCACCTCTAGGAGTTCGTCATAGCTGGGCGCCGACTGATGACGCTCCGCTTTTCTCTCCCGGAAGTCTTCCTCCTCCATGATGCTAAGCACGTCCAGCTCCTCAGAGCCGGACAGCTGCAGCCTCTCCTGGCTCATACCTCGAGAGGGAGAAGCCGTGAAGCGGGCTCCCGAACGAGACCGAGGGGAGTCGGAGTCAGCAGACGAGACTCGGGAAGCCTCTGCAATCACGATGCCGTCAGAGATGTCACGCTGGGAGCCCCATGACGGAAGCCGCCGCGCCGCCTCAGCGACCGCCGGGCCCGATCCACGGGGAGAGCGCATCCTGCCGTCTTGGGAGAAGAGAGCCGCACGGGACCTCAGCACCCTCAGGGGCAGGGCCTCGCAATGGCCGCAAGCAGCCCCCTCGAGAGCTGCCTGGGCATGCGGAGTTCGAGTTCCCTCGAAGGGGAACCCCCAAAACATCAGTAAGTGACATCACCAACAACCTCCACAGTGCAGGGGTGAAGGTATCACAATCCACTGTTGGAAGAAGACTCAGAGAGCAGAAACATAGAGGCCACACCACAAGATGCAAACCACTCATCAGCAGGAAGAATCGGAAGGACAGATTAAAATTTGCACAGAAGTTCAGAGATGAGCCGCAAAAGTTCTGGAGCACAATCTTATGGACTGATGAGACCGAGATTAATCTCTAGCAAAGTGATGGAAAGGCCGGAGTGTGGAGAAAGAAAGGAACTGCTTATGAAGCATACAAGCTCATCTGTGAAGCATGGTGGAGGTAATGTCATGGCTTGGGTGTGCATGGCTGCTTCTGGAACAGGCTCATTAATATTTATTGATGATGTAAATGATGATGGTAGCAGCAGAATGAATTCAGAAGTGGACAGAAACATTTTGTCTGCCAATTTACGGACAAATGCATTGAGGCTAATGGGGACGAAGTTTATCATGCAGCAGGACAATGACCCAAAGCACACAAAGGACTTCATCAGGGGAAAAAGTGGAAGGTTTTAGACTGACCAAGTCAATCACATGACCTTAACCCAATTGAGCATGCATTTCACCTGCTTAAGAGGAGACTGAAGGGAGAAACACCCCGAAACAAACAAGAACTGAAAGAAGCTGCGGTAAAAGCCTGGAATAGCATCACAAATGAAGAATGCAACAGTTTGGTGATGTTGATGGGTCGCAGGCTTGAGCCAGTTATTGCAAGCAAGGGTTACGCCACAAAATATTAAATGTTATTTACTTTAAGATTATTTGTTCCATTACTTTTGCTCACCTAAGAGTGCTGTGGTCTAATACAAACGGTGGTATGTCCTAAGTTGTTTAACACATCTAGATGTGAATACCAGGAAATAAAAGCTGAAATTCTGAACTCTTGTCTCGTCTCATACTCGTCTTTTGATCTTAAACCCAAATGTCTTCAGTGAACAACAAAAACAAAGAAATTTGCCTTACCGTTCCAAAACTTTTGGAGGGGACTGTAGAAGTTTCTGCTGCTGCACCACCAGACTGCAGAGCAGCTTTCCCCCCCATGTTATCAGACTCTTAAACTCTAATTCATCCTCAGCACTGCTCCAGTGATGATAGTTTATTTCTGTTCACCATTTTTCATAATCGATTCCATATTAATGTATATTGTCTGCTATGTAGCAAAAGAGAGTTAGAAAACTCAATTTCACTCTATAACTTGTTATATTGTGACAATAAACCTTCCTACATATCTTTTTTAAACTTTTGTCAGTTTCAAGTTATTTCAGGGACCACTGTGGATTTTAATTTTCTTCATTAACATCTGTATCTCTGTTTGCCTTTATTATCCTAAATCATGCCCTCCAGGGAATATCAAACAATATAAGATATCTCATGTTTTTTAAATTATCTTAAATGACGTTTTTTATTGCGCACTTCAGGGAATATCAATCAAACAGGTGTTTTGTTGTTTTTTTTTAGACAACAGTATCTATTTCAAACCATTTTATCCTTCTGCCTTCTGAGTCCAGTTTATGTGTGTATGCACTGGTCAGAGTTTGTGCGGAGGACCACATATTCTTCCGTCAAGTTTTTTTTTTTTTTTTTTATAAATCCCAAAGTTTGCTCAGAATGTGGCATACGCATTTTTTTGTGCGTACCCCATGTTTATAAATGAGGCCCCAGGACTGGAAAATCCATTTCGGCATCAATGCAAGTACATCAGAGTTTAGTGTAACGTAAGCAGTACTGGCCTGTGCTTTATTTGGGGGAGTTTACATTACAGCAACTTGTGCCAAAATTCTGTAAAGCAACATTACATTTGCAAAAAATGTCTGTTATTTTTCCTACTTACATCTTTTTCTCTTGTAAAAGTTTTCAAGGTATTTTTTCAGAGTTCCGAGACCAGAAGTTACAAATGGAACGCCCCCGGATGTAGGAGTTCCTAGTCATCAACTCGGTCGAACTCAGAGGACCCCGAGTTCAGAAAGCAAGATGGCTGTGAAGAGCATCGACTGTCAGTAAAGGCTGAGCACTTTTGTCTTTTTTGTGTCTAATCTGGTATGTTGTATACACACACAATACTGTCTTACCGTTGCCTATAGGCATGTTGCTAAAATCTTGTTATGTGTGAAATACTGTGTAATGTGTTGTTTATCAACTGGTGCTGCTGTTGATGTTGATAAAATATCTTGTTGTCTGACTTGTCATGTGCTTTGGCAAATAAAATGCATGAAACTTTGTTTCCTTGTTTGTTTTTTTTAACAGATATGATGTTGACCTGAATCCTGAGCTCCAACTTCAGGGGTCAGTCTTTAGCGTCAGTCGTAGCATTAGCTATACAGATAATGTATGTAGCCACAATGTATATACTCAAGCCCCTTCTACGGGGGTTCTCATTTTAAAACAAATACACTTGAAATCTTTAAAAGTGAGCTGGAGATGGACATTTTATCCACTCACAGAGTTTTAGCCTTGGCATTAGCTCACTTTCTACAGCTGATAAAATCTGGTAGAGACAGTCGTCATTTTAGCCGCCAAAATCCACAGCCATTGGCTAGAAATGAGAAGCTGGCTCTTGTTTACTTTCATGTAAAATGGAAGACCCATCATTTCAGAAATTACTGCAAATCACACGTCCTCTCACCTCTGAGGCTCTTGAGCACAACACCCAGTTCTTCTGTGCTATGAACTCTCTCAATGCCGGTCAAAGCAGCCGCCCCATCCTTCCCCGACCGGGGCCCGTCCCACAGCTCTCTCCCCGGGTCTCTGCAGGGGACGAACAAGATGGCCTGGTCTGGTCGCCCTTTGCCATAAAGGACCAAAGCACTGTCAGGCTCAAGGATGCCACTGAGGTAGAGGAAATCCTGGGGAGCAATTGGCTCATGGTTAATTAGCAAAGCCTTGCTGAAAAACCAGTATCCAAATTCACAATAAATTACAAATCTAAGACTGCAAAGTAAGAGCATAGTCACAATTATGCCATACACTTTTTGCCTCTTCACATTCCTTTCCATTGTGTAAAGATGAGGTCTTTAAAAACAGTTACTATTCAACAAGAACAATGATCTGAAGATAAAGAAATGCTACTTGAGTCCAAACATGTACCTGGTTCTGGTGGAAGGGATAAGGGATGTCATTGGTCATGTAACGGGTCGGATGGGACAAAACAATGACCACATGGGTGCTAGAGGAGGCAGAGGGCCCCAGCCTGTCTGCCTGGGCCTCGATGAGTGAGGCTAGTCTGTGCCTGCGGAGCTCATATTCTGTCTGGCTTAAGCCTGGGGTCACCTCACCTGAGGAGGAGAGATCAGATAGCGTTATACAACAGCTCATCTACACAGTGCATTACTATTTGTAGCCTTGAGTTGTCTGTGATCTACGGCAGCTTCTACTCCTAAAGTGTTGAGCTATGTGTGCTTGAGTAGTTCCTGTACCACTACAGAGCATGAATCCTTACACCCTAAAGTAATATCAAGTATAGTGGCTGTTGCTGAATGTCTAAAGACCATAAACATTGCAGGTTTCCCTAAAAAGTGTAAATGTACTGATCCAGCAATCCATAGGAAACAATACTCACCATGTTTGATGAGGTGTGGATGAGTGAAGGGGCTAGGCTGGCCCAGGTACCGAGGAGGAACTGTCTTAGGTTTCACACCTCCTGGTTTCACAGAAATGTGTCTACATGGGCACCCGACACATGCTGCAGACAAAAAATCAGATGGTAAAGACTCTTGCAATGCTGCATGAATCGTATGCATTGATTCTACAAGTCTCTGGAAGTCTACTGGAGGGACACCATTTTTACAAAAGATATTACCCTATTTGGTGATATTTGGTGTTTTGATGAAAGTGATGCGAAGCCCTGTCTAACATGGCGGTCCAAAATCTCCTGTATGTGTTCAATTTGGTTGACTTAAGGCTTATTTCAATATCCCTCTCAATGTAACTGTCAGACTCTACTTGTTGACACAATCTGATCATGTCCTGCATTGACATTGTCAGTCACCTGAGGGAGAGTTGCTCTCCTGTTTTTCCTCACATATCGAGCCTATTTACTCATGTCTTTCTCATAGATCTAAATGCAGATGTCACTTTAGTCACTGAGCGTCCATTGAAACCAGTTAAGCAGTCGTTTGAACGTATCGGGACTCAAAAACTTGTGACTCTTGAGCTGAAATGCTCTTCCAAACACACACACAAAATTTTTACGAGAATGTCAGCCGCCCTCGATGTCACCAGCAAATATGAGCCATATGTTCTTTTTAAACAGTTCCTGGAACCAAATATTTAAGGTCTTCACATAAATCTGTGACAAAACAATAGACCAAACCCCATTTATGGCCATATTTGGTCTCTCTTCAACAAGTCACAGTGTTATTACATACCAGTCGAGTGCTAAAGTACTTGTTTTATTTATTTGCCCGACGATTAATCTCATTTGATTCAGACAAAGGGCGATTGCTTTGCAGCTTACCCAGTCCATACACACGATTCAAGAACTCACAGGCAAGGCAACAGATCAACATTCATAGGTCAATACAAGGACACAACGAGCAGCAGTAAATCAAATAAAACATTGTTATTTTCCATATAAATAATGGAATAACAGTCATTTAAAATGACTACTTTCCGCCTGATAGCAAAGGAATTAAGGACTAAAAGTATGTAGTGATTTTTTCTCCTAAGGGGCACATTATTTATTCATTACACTGGGAACATTGGACAGAAACATGATTGGCTGATTATTCCTTTTTGCTTTCTGGGACACTGGTTTCTCCCAGAAGGAGTACAAGTCTCTTTCTGGGCTCCAATTATCTTGGACGAGACTTTCACAATACCATTTAGGCCATTCTTGTCTTCACAGACAATCAATTAAACCCGTAAATAAATGAGAAAGTTAGAAGACTTTCAAGTATTGAGTGATAAAAAAAATAAATTAAAAAAATCACATAAAATAGTATCACAGACACGAAAAAGAGTCAAGTTTCTGCATTAAGGGATTTCTATGGTGCCACACCTGATAGCCGATCATTATACAATGGAACACGGAGGTCATGGTGTGTGTTCATATTGATAGAGGTGAAGTTTCCTTTTAAAAAGATTACTTTTACTAATAATATCATTTGATAGGTGCTTGTTCTGTCGTTGAAATGCATGAATAGGCTACATGTTGCACATACTACACTAAACATGGGAAGTCTGTAACTGTGCAACTGGTGACTTTGCAATTAAGGGTGAACCATTTTATTAATAAGAAATATAGCTAAACTCACTTAAGCTTTCACTTACTTAAAGTAAACCTACCAGATAAAGCAGTGTAAATACTCTATAACAAGTAAAATGTCTGTATTCAAAATCTTACTTAAGTAAACGTACAGAAGCATTATTAGCCAAATGTACTTAAAGTATCAAAGTAAAAGTTGCCTACTTGTTCTGTAGAAAATAGCCCCTGTTATTTAAAATTATAATTAATGTAAAATTCTTTTCTATGACATTATCAGATTGTTAATACTGAATCATCCATCTTTAGGCAGCATGTTACTGTTGAGGCTGCTCTTAGTAAGCCTAGTTTTAACTACAGTATGTACATTTTGGTAGTTTAGTCCCAAACTAGGGGTCAGGCCCCTCCAAAGGGTCACAATATAAATTGGTGGGTCGTGAGATAATTCACCCACTCATTCCTGAAACGTGACAGGATCCCAAACTAGACACTGCTTTACTGTACAAGGTCACAAGGCAAAAAGGTTAGAACCCACAGTTTTAATTTGTAACACTGCACTGTATTTTATCATGTCATATCATTATCATTGCCCTATGTATTTTATGTAAAATCTTATTCTGACAAACTAACCAGTAACTGTCGAATAAGTGTAGTGGAGTAAAGGCTCAATATTTCCCTCTGAGATGAAGGGGAGCAGCTAGAAGCATGAACTAGCATGGAATGGAAATACTCAGCTAAAGTAGAAGTAATTTACTTAAGTAGGCTACTTGGCTACAATTCACAAAACATAACAACACCACTGGGCTCACCTCGACTCCAGTTAGACCGTGGCAGCAGCTTGACAGCAGACCGGATCATGGTGCCGGTTGAGGGCAACATTGTTGCTGCAACTGGAGGACCCGACCAGCTACAGCATGTCGCCCGGCTGCAGACACGAGGCTCAGTCAGTGAAACACAAAGCAGTCAACTACCACTGGATACTTACGGAAACACAGAGCGATTTGTTGTTCTTACCAACGTTAAAATCTTCTCATGCGGCTGCAATATTTATTTTTGTTTGACAGTTACCCTGACTAGCTTGCTGCTCACTCACTCACTCACTCACTCAATACTACTACTTCTACTTCTTCTTCTTCTTCTTCTTCTTCTTCTTTTTCGGCGGTTTGCATCCAGCTTATCGGTGCATTACTGCCCCCTTCTCAGAATCAGAATCAGAATCAGTTTTATTGTCAGGTTTACACATACGAGGAATTTGACTCAGGATTGTACATTGCTCACGATGTGCTTACTTATACAATAATAAATAATAATATAATAATAATAAAATAAAATCAGACACAAACTACAGAGTAGACAACACTAACATACACACTATGAACAAAACAATATAGACATATTGACAAATAGTGCAGTTCTGCACCGGAGTGTGGTCCAGAGATTAAATCCTACCCATTCACCCTGTTGCCTGGATGATCCACATTTTTTCAATTGATCCACAGGTTTATAACTGTGTCTATATTAAGACCCTGAATTCCAGCCTTCTTGAGATCTTCTTGCAAACGTTCCCTCTCTACTTAAAATTCATGATGGCTACATGCACAACAGACAATGCTCACAAAACTAGTTGAATTCTTTCCTGTTATCATAATCATGTTATTTAAAAGTCTTATTTTGTTGAAAATGGCCTCTTTCTTTTCTACACATATTCTACATGTTGAATTTGCGGTTATATACAAGGGCGTAACCATGGTATATTTGTTTTAACCCAACCCTTGATGATTAATTAGTATTATTATATTCTGTCTTTAATTACTAGTTTTATTACTGCATTTTAAAATGATACTTCTTATTTATAAGCTATAGGAACCCAGAGATCCTTACAGAAATAGTGAAAGAGAGAAGCTCAAACAAACTATTGAGAGTGTCAGAGATAAGTAAGAGCGTCAACGTAACCACAGAAATGTTGTAGCCTACATGGTATATATCAATGTGAGAAACAGCCACTCCAGCACCTGTAGCCTACTGTAACAATAAGAATAGACCATCAACATCTAATCCAATTTCTTTCAAGTTATGAATTACCTGATTAACTCTGCACATGCTCAGGTTAGTCCTTATTCTACATGTGAAAAAAGTAGCACCATGTGGCAGGCACAGCCAATTATAGAAGGAAAAATAATAATTTGGAGATTTTTTACTTCATTTATTTTTGTTATAGCATTGCCTGCTTTGTATTTAAACTCATCAAACTTAAATTATTGTTCTGTGTAGGCCTATATGTAGATATCTTTCATGCTGTAAGTTGTAAGGTAAGTTAGCTCATTGCTACAAGGGTCTGGGTTATTTGTACCAACAATGAAAATGTTTAGTTGTATTTATATGTTTTCTTTGAATTTCAGTTTGTGTCTGACACTCACACAGTAATGTTTTATTGTTTTATATTACTTCAAATGTTAGTGTTAAACCTGTGGGCATCTCTGTGTGCCCATGAGTCCTGCACTCCAGGAGTGCCATATGTCTGTCACCACTGTGAGGATGCAAGACAAACAAGCACAAACACACACTAATATTCCCTTAGTGCACATTTGCACATTTTGTCAAGTTTTATTATTGTGTTAATGACTATGTCACTACCATAACTGATAGTAAGTCATCCCTACAAACACACACACACACACACACACACACACAGCAGTTCTGCAAGAAAGTGTTCAAGAGTTGAATAAAACCTTAACTTAAACTTAAAAGATCTCTGAGATACAGGCAGAAATGTCAAAAATGTTACAACCGTCCCAGGTCTCCCCTACTCATGCAGTCCTAATATAAAGTAGTCCTACAGAAGAAGAGACCCGAGTTGGGCGGCACAACCGCACCTGGAGGGAAAGAGAAAGTGCAGCAGCAGCACAGAAGGCAGGTGAGAAATTAAGCAAATGTGCCCTTGCAGGCTTGAACTTGCTGTTCTCACTTTTCCATAATTCCACAAAACTTTTTTCCATAAATATGTTCCTATTGTCCTGGCATTAAGTTTTATTTCACACTACATGAAAATCCACATACAGACATTTTCCTGATTTGATCTTTCATCACATGTAGGTATTTACTCAAGTCTTGTACTTAACTGTAAATGTGAGATGTTTGTACTTTACTTGCATATCTCCTTTTCATGCTACTTAAAAATTCTTCAATTCAAAGATAATATTGTACATTTCACTTGACCACATGTATCTGATGACTTAAATAGGATGCACTGTTGCACACTGATTAAACTACCCAACAGTATATAAAATAGAGTATTTCAAATTAGCTCGACAAACTACGACAAGCATATCAGACATTATTCAAGCAGTGAAAAGTGCATTAGTTGGGGGCTATTTTCAGCTTTTGTGAGTATTTCTGGCAGCAGGACAGTGTTGTTTCATAATAAATAAAGGAAATGTGTCACCCAGTGCAACAGTGGAGCTCTATGGCAAAGAGGAATAAATATCAGGCTGTGATACACACACAATACCTGTTAGTATCAATTAATTGTTGTTTTTGGTCTTTTTGTGAGATTTAATGACAATAAGAAAAGTAGGCTGTAGAATATCACCAGACCTGTCCTCTAAGATCAAGTGCTACAGGCCCTTGAGTAAGGCACGTACCCCGACTTGGTTCAGTGAAGCTGCTCAGCAACCAGCAATGGAAGAATGTTGTTCTGGGCAGCTCCCAGTAATGTATCTGGTTTCATCAGTGTGATGAACAACACTATTTCTTTGTCACTAAAATTTTACCTGGTTGAATAATTACTTTTCAGCCTTTTCAATAATTACATTTTCTAAAAAGCAAATAAACCATTTTTTTGTGTGTGCAAACAATCAGTACTTAAAACTGCACTGCCACCCAATATAACCCCTTTTAAGAAAAACAGAATATTAATGATAGATAAAATATTATTAAATGGGACAGATTATATATTCTAAGTGGGTATCTTGTCTCATCATAAAATCCTATTTAATAAATGATAAAAGAATAACATGTATGAATGACGTAGAATTGAATGATCTATAAATGACTGGCAGCACTGGGAGGTTGATTGGTGGTAGCAGTCTGGTGAGGAGGGCTGCCTGAGAGCCCCATTCAGGGGAAAAAAGACCTTGATAGTTTAAGACTT
>NW_024044037.1:0-4580 GCF_014851395.1 Micropterus salmoides
AAGCCTCCAAAAGGTAGAAGCAGGCTGTTTTAGCCTGTACACACTGAGTTGATGGCTTCCAGTGACCTGTGGACTTTGGAGTCAAATTTAACTCACTTTCTGTTGTTTTACACAGATCAGTCACAGGACAGAGTGGTTTCACCAGATTTCTTCTTTACAACAAAAATACCATTTGATACACCCCTATTTCACTGAACAGGACTCTCTTGCTTCTCAAGCCTAAGCGAGTGTGTAAAGCTCCTTTTGTGGACTTTATGATCTACACCCCCTAATGAGTTCTAAATGGAGTTTTAATACCAAAATCAACTGTATGATGGGTGTGAGACGCTGATTTGCTGTTGTGATTTGGGCCCCTATGTGGCCCCTGAAAGAAACTAGCTTGGGAAAGGCGGCAGAAGGTTGAGATTCAAGATTCTTGATGGTGTTGTCCTCTAAGTCTTCTGGTAAGTTTGAAGCCATTTGGAGCTCAACTCAGAGATTTCTACATGAAAGCCTCTAAAAGGTAGAAGCAGGCTGTTTTAGCCTGTACACACTGAGTTGATGGCTTCCAGTGACCTGTTGGACTTTGGAGTTTAAATTTACTCACCTTCTGTTTGTTTTACACAGATCACTCACAGGACAGAGTGTTTCACCGATCTCACCTTTCAACAATCAATACCAATTTCATACAGCCATATTTCACTGAACAGGACTCATGTAAAATTTCTATATGAAAGCCTCTAAAAGGTAGAAGCAGGCTGTTTTAGCCTGTACACACTGAGTTGATGGCTTCCAGTGACCTGTTGGACTTTGGATCAAATTTAACTCCTTTCTGTTGTTTTACACAGATCGTCACAGGACAGTTTTTCACCAGATTTCTTCTTTACAACAAAAATACCAATTTGATACACCCATATTTCACTGAACAGACTCTCTTGCTTCTCAAGCCTAAGCGAGTGTGTAAAGCTCCTTTTGTGGACTTTATGATCTAACAGCCACCTAATGATTCTAAATGGAGTTTTAATACCAAAATACAACTGTATGATGGGTGTGGACCTGATTTGAGCTGTTTGATTGGGGCCCCTATGTGGCCCCTGAAAGAAACTAGCTTGGGAAAGGCGGCAGAAGCTTGAGATTCAAGATTCTTGATGGAGTTGTCGCTGTGAGCTTCTGGTAAGTTTGAAGCCATTTGGAGCTCAACTCAAGATTTCTACATGAAAGCCTCTAAAGGTAAACAGGCTGTTTTAGCCTGTACACACTGAGTTGATGGCTTCCATGACCTGTTGGACTTTGGGTCAAATTTAACTCACTTTCTGTTGTTTTACACAGTTCAGTCACAGGGCAAGTGTTTCCCTGATCTCACCTTTACAACAAAAATACCAATTTCATACAGCCATATTTCACTGAACAGGACTCAGTAGAGATTTCTACATGAGAGCCTCCAAAAGGTAGAACAGGCTGTTTTAGCCTGTACACACTGAGTTGATGGCTTCCAGTGACCTGTTGGACTTTGGAGTCAATTTAACTCACTTTCTGTTGTTTTCACGAGTCAGTCACAGGACAGAGTGTTTCACCAGATTTCTTCTTTACAACAAAAATACCAATTTGATACACCCATATTTCACTGAACAGGACTCTCTTGCTTCTCAAGCCTAGCGAGTGTGTAAAGCTCCTTTTGTGGACTTTAGATCTAGCAGCCACCTAATGATTCTAAATGGAGTTTTTAATACCAAAATACAACTGTATATGATGGGTGTTAGACGCTGATTTGAGCTGTTGTGATTTGGGCCCCATTGTGGCCCCTGAAAGAAACTAGCTTGGGAAGGCGGCAGAAGGTTGAGATTGAAGATTCTTGATGGTGTTGTTCCTCTAAGTCTTCTGGGTAGTTTGAAGCCATTTGGAGCTCAACTCAAAGATTTCTACATGAAAGCCTCTAAAGGTAGAAGCAGGCTGTTTTAGCCTGTACACACTGAGTTGATGGCTTCCAGTGACCTGTTGGACTTTGGAGTTAAATTTAACCACCTTCTGTTGTTTACACAGATCACTCACAGGACAGAGTGTTTCACCAGATCTCACCTTTACAACAATCAATACCATTTCATACAGCCATATTTCACTGAACAGGACTCATGTAAGATTTCTATATGAAAGCCTCTAAAAGGTAGAAGCAGCTGTTTTAGCCTGTACACACTGAGTTGATGGCTTCCAGTGACCTGTTGGACTTTGGAGTCAAATTTAACTCACTTTCTGTTGTTTTTACACAGATCAGTCACAGACAGAGTTTTTCACCATATTTCTTCTTTACACAAAAAATACCAATTTGATACACCCATATTTCACTGAACAGGACTCTCTTGCTTCTCAAGCCTAAGCGATGTGTAAAGCTCCTTTTGTGGACTTTATGATCTAACAGCCACCTAATGAGTTCTAAATGGAGTTTTAATACCAAATACAACTGTATGATGGGTGTGGGACCGCTGATTTGAGCTGTTGTGATTTGGGCCCCTATGTGGCCCCTGAAAGAAACTAGCTTGGAAAGGCGGCAGAAGCTTGAGATTCAAGATTCTTGATGGAGTTGTCTCTGTGAGTCTTCTGGGTAAGTTTGAAGCCATTTGGGCTCAACTCAGAGATTTCTAAATGAAAGCCTCTAAAAGGTAGAAGCAGGCTGTTTTAGCCTGTACCACTGAGTTTGATGGCTTCCATGACCTGTTACTTTGGAGTCAAATTTAACTCACTTTCTGTTTTTTTTACACAGTTCAGTCACAGAGTGTTTCACCAAATTTCTTCTTTACAACAAAAAATACCTATTTCATACAGCCATATTTCACTGAACATGACTCATGTAGATTTCTACATGAAAGCCTCCAAAAGGTAGAAGCAGGCTGTTTTTAGCCTGTACACACTGAGTTGAGGCTTCCAGACCTGTGGACTTTGGAGTCAAATTTAACTCACTTTCTGTTGTTTTACACAGTTCAGTCACAGGGCAGAGTGTTTCACCAGATTTCTTCTTTACAACAAAAATACCAATTTCATACAGCCATATTTCACTGAACAGGACTCATGTAGAGATTTCTACATGAAAGCCTCCAAAAGGTAGAAGCAGGCTGTTTTAGCCTGTACACACTGAGTTTGATGGCTTCCAGTGACCTGTTGGACTTTGGAGTCAAATTTACTCACTTTCTGTTGTTTTACACAGTTCAGTCACAGGCAGAGTGTTTCACCAGATTTCTTCTTTACAACAAAAATACCAATTTCATACAGCCATATTTCACTGAACAGACTCATGTAGAGATTTCTACATGAAAGCCTCCAAAAGGTAGAAGCAGGCTGTTTTAGCCTGTACACACTGAGTTGATGGCTTCCAGTGACCTGTTGGACTTTGGAGTCAAATTTAACTCACTTTCTGTTGTTTTACACAGATCAGTCACAGGACAGAGTGTTCACCAGATTTCTTCTTTACCAACAAAATACCATTTGATACACCCATATTTCACTGAACAGGACTCTCTTGCTTCTCAAGCCTAAGCGAGTGTGTAAAGCTCCTTTTGTGGACTTTATGATCTAACAGCCACCTAATGAGTTCTAAATGGAGTTTTAATACCAAAATACAACTGTATGATGGGTGTGAGACGCTGATTTGAGCTGTTGTGATTTGGGCCCCTATGTGGCCCCTGAAAGAAACTAGCTTGGGAAAGGCGGCAGAAGGTTGAGATTCAGATTCTTGATGGTGTTGTCTCTCTAAGTCTTCTGGGTAAGTTTGAAGCCATTTGGAGCTCAACTCAGAATTTCTACATGAAAGCCTCTAAAGGTAGAAGCAGCTGTTTTAGCCTGTACACACTGAGTTGATGGCTTCCAGTGACCTGTTGGACTTTGGAGTTAATTTAACTCACCTTCTGTTTGTTTTACACAGATCATCACAGGACAGAGTGTTTCACCAGATCTCACCTTTACACAATCATACCATTTTCATACAGCCATATTTCACTGAACAGGACTCATGTAAAGATTTCTATATGAAAGCCTCTAAAAGGTAGAAGCAGGCTGTTTTAGCCTGTACACACTGAGTTGATGGCTTCCAGTGACCTGTTGGACTTTGGAGTCAAATTTAACTCACTTTCTGTTGTTTACACAGATCAGTCACAGGACAGAGTTTTTCACCAGATTTCTTCTTTACAACAAAACTACCATTTGATACACCCATATTTCACTGACAGGACTCTCTTGCTTCTCAAGCCTAAGCGAGTGTGTAAAGCTCCTTTTGTGGACTTTATGATCTAACAGCACCCCTAATGAGTTCTAAATGGAGTTTTAATACCAAAATACAACTGTATGATGGGTGGGACGCTGATTTGAGCTGTTGTGATTTGGGGCCCCTATGTGGCCCCTGAAAGAACTAGCTTGGGAAAGGCGGCAGAAGCTTGAGATTCAAGATTCTTGATGGAGTTGTCGCTGTGAGTCTTCTGGGTAAGTTTGAAGCCATTTGGAGCTCAACTCAGAGATTTCTACATGAAAGCCTCTAAAAGGTAGAAGCAGGCTGTTTTAGCCTGTACACACTGAGTTGATGGCTTCCAGTGACCTGTTGGACTTTGGAGTCAAATTTA
>NW_024044038.1:0-10683 GCF_014851395.1 Micropterus salmoides
AAGCCTCCAAAAGGTAGAAGCAGGCTGTTTTAGCTGTACACACTGAGTTGATGGCTTCCAGTGACCTGTTGGACTTTGGAGTCAAATTTAACTCACTTTCTGTTGTTTTACACAGATCAGTCACAGGACAGAGTGTTTCACCAGATTTCTTCTTTACAACAAAAATACCAATTTGATACACCCATATTTCACTGAACAGGACTCTCTTGCTTCTCAAGCCTAAGCGAGTGTGTAAAGCTCCTTTTGTGGACTTTATGATCTAACACCACCTAATGAGTTCTAAATGGAGTTTTAATACCAAAATACAACTGTATGATGGGTGTGAGACGCTGATTTGAGCTGTGTGATTTGGGCCCCTATGTGGCCCCTGAAAGAACTAGCTTGGGAAAGGCGGCAGAAGGTTGAGATTCAAGATTCTTGATGGTGTTGTCTCTCTAAGTCTTCTGGGTAAGTTTGAAGCCATTTGGAGCTCAACTCAAAGATTTCTACATGAAAGCCTCTAAAAGGTAGAAGCAGGCTGTTTTAGCCTGTACACACTGAGTTGATGGCTTCCAGTGACTGTTGGACTTTGGATTAAATTTACTCACCTTCTGTTTGTTTTACACGATCACTCACAGGACAGAGTGGTTTCACCAATCTCACCTTTACAACAATCAATACCATTCATACAGCCATATTTCACTGAACAGGACTCATGTAAAGAATTTCTATATGAAAGCCTCTAAAAGGTAGAAGCAGGCTGTTTTAGCCTGTACACACTGAGTTGATGGCTTCCAGTGACCTGTTGGACTTTGGAGTCAAATTTAACTCACTTCTGTTGTTTTACACAGATCGTCACAGGACAGAGTTTTTCACCAGATTTCTTCTTTACAACAAAAATACCAATTTGATACACCCATATTTCACTGAACAGACTCTCTTGCTTCTCAAGCCTAAGCGAGTGTGTAAAGCTCCTTTTGTGGACTTTATGATCTAACAGCCACCTAATGAGTTCTAAATGGAGTTTTAATACCAAAATACAACTGTATGATGGGTGGGACGCTGATTTGAGCTGTTGTGATTGGGGCCCCTATGTGGCCCCTGAAAGAAACTAGCTTGGGAAAGGCGGCAGAAGCTTGAGATTCAAGATTCTTGATGGAGTTGTCGCTGTGAGTCTTCTGGGTAAGTTTGAAGCCATTTGGAGCTCAACTCAGAGATTTCTACATGAAAGCCTCTAAAAGGTAGAAGCAGGCTGTTTTAGCCTGTACACACTGAGTTGATGGCTTCCAGTGACCTGTTGGACTTTGGAGTCAAATTTAACTCACTTTCTGTTGTTTTACACAGTTCAGTCACAGGGCAAGTGTTTCACCTGATCTCACCTTTACAACAAAAATACCAATTTCATACAGCCATATTTCACTGAACAGGACTCATGTAGAGATTTCTACATGAGAGCCTCCAAAAGGTAGAAGCAGGCTGTTTTAGCCTGTACACACTGAGTTGATGGCTTCCAGTGACCTGTTGGACTTGGAGTCAAATTTAACTCACTTTCTGTTGTTTTACACAGATCAGTCACAGGACAGAGTGTTTCACCAGATTTCTTCTTTACAACAAAAATACCAATTTGATACACCCATATTTCACTGAACAGGACTCTCTTGCTTCTCAATCCTAAGCGAGTGTGTAAAGCTCCTTTTGTGGACTTTATGATCTAGCAGCCACCTAACGAGTTCTAAATGGAGTTTTAATACCAAAATACAACTGTATGATGGGTGTGAGACGCTGATTTGAGCTGTTGTGATTTGGGGCCCCTATGTGGCCCCTGAAAGAAACTAGCTTGGGAAAGGCGGCAGAAGGTTGAGATTGAAGATTCTTGATGGTGTTGTCTCTCTAAGTCTTCTGGGTAAGTTTGAAGCCATTTGGAGCTCAACTCAAAGATTTCTACATGAAAGCCTCTAAAAGGTAGAAGCAGGCTGTTTTAGCCTGTACACACTGAGTTGATGGCTTCCAGTGACCTGTTGGACTTTGGAGTTAAATTTAACTCACCTTCTGTTGTTTTACACAGATCACTCACAGGACAGAGTGTTTCACCAGATCTCACCTTTACAACAATCAATACCAATTTCATACAGCCATATTTCACTGAACAGGACTCATGTAAAGTTTCTATATGAAAGCCTCTAAAAGGTAGAAGCAGGCTGTTTTAGCCTGTACACACTGAGTTGATGGCTTCCAGTGACCTGTTGGACTTTGGAGTCAAATTTAACTCACTTTCTGTGTTTTACACAGATCAGTCACAGGACAGAGTTTTTCACCAATTTCTTCTTACACAAAAAATACCAATTTGATACACCCATATTTCACTGAACAGGACTCTCTTGCTCTCAAGCCTAAGCGAGTGTGTAAGCTCCTTTTGTGGACTTTATGATCTAACAGCCACCTAATGAGTTCTAAATGGAGTTTTAATACCAAATACAACTGTATGATGGGTGTGGGACGCTGATTTGAGCTGTTGTGATTTGGGGCCCCTATGTGGCCCCTGAAAGAAACTAGCTTGGGAAAGGCGGCAGAAGCTTGAGATTCAAGATTCTTGATGGAGTTGTCTCTGTGAGTCTTCTGGGTAAGTTTGGAAGCCATTTGGAGCTCAACTCAGAGATTTCTAAATGAAAGCCTCTAAAAGGTAGAAGCAGGCTGTTTTAGCCTGTACACACTGAGTTGATGGCTTCCATGCCTGTTGGACTTTGGAGTCAAATTTAACTCACTTTCTGTTTTTTTACACAGTTCAGTCACAGGGCAGAGTGTTTCACCAAATTTCTTCTTTACAACAAAAAATACCTATTTCATACAGCCATATTTCACTGAACAGGACTCATGTAGAGATTTCTACATGAAAGCCTCCAAAAGTAGAACAGGCTGTTTTTAGCCTGTACACACTGAGTTGATGGCTTCCAGTGACCTGTGGACTTTGGTCAAATTTAACTCACTTTCTGTTGTTTTCACAGTTCATCACAGGGCAGAGTGTTTCACCAGATTTCTTCTTTACAACAAAAATACCATTTCATACAGCCATATTTCACTGAACAGACTCATGTAGAGATTTCTACATGAAAGCCTCCAAAAGGTAGAAGCAGGCTGTTTTAGCCTGTACACACTGAGTTGATGGCTTCCAGTGACCTGTTGGACTTTGGAGTCAAATTTAACTCACTTTCTGTTGTTTTACACAGTTCAGTCACAGGGCAGAGTGTTTCACCAGATTTCTTCTTTACAACAAAAATACCATTTCATACAGCCATATTTCACTGAACAGGACTCATGTAGAGATTTCTACATGAAAGCCTCCAAAAGGTAGAAGCAGGCTGTTTTAGCCTGTACACACTGAGTTGATGGCTTCCAGTGACCTGTTGGACTTTGGAGTCAAATTTAACTCACTTTCGTTGTTTTACACAGATCAGTCACAGGACAGAGTGTTTCACCAGATTTCTTCTTTACAACAAAAATACCAATTTGATACACCCATATTTCACTGAACAGGACTCTCTTGCTTCTCAAGCCTAAGCGAGTGTGTAAAGCTCCTTTTGTGGACTTTATGATCTAACAGCCACCTAATGAGTTCTAAATGGAGTTTTAATACCAAAATACAACTGTATGATGGGTGTGAGACGCTGATTTGAGCTGTTGTGATTTGGGGCCCCTATGTGGCCCCTGAAAGAAACTAGCTTGGGAAAGGCGGCAGAAGGTTGAGATTCAAGATTCTTGATGGTGTTGTCTCTCTAAGTCTTCTGGGTAAGTTTGAAGCCATTTGGAGCTCAACTCAGAATTTCTACATGAAAGCCTCTAAAGGTAGAAGCAGGCTGTTTTAGCCTGTACACACTGAGTTGATGGCTTCCAGTGACCTGTTGGACTTTGGAGTTAATTTAACTCACCTTCTGTTGTTTTACACAGATCACTCACAGGACAGAGTGTTTCACCAGATCTCACCTTTACAACAATCATACCAATTTCATACAGCCATATTTCACTGAACAGGACTCATGTAAAGATTTCTACATGAAAGCCTCTAAAAGGTAGAAGCAGGCTGTTTTAGCCTGTACACACTGAGTTGATGGCTTCCAGTGACCTGTTGGACTTTGGAGTCAAATTTAACTCACTTTCTGTTGTTTTACACAGATCAGTCACAGGACAGAGTTTTTCACCAGATTTCTTCTTTACAACAAAAAATACCAATTTGATACACCCATATTTCACTGAACAGGACTCTCTTGCTTCTCAAGCCTAAGCGAGTGTGTAAAGCTCCTTTTGTGGACTTTATGATCTAACAGCCACCTAATGAGTTCTAAATGGAGTTTTAATACCAAAATACAACTGTATGATGGGTGTGGACGCTGATTTGAGCTGTTGTGATTTGGGGCCCCTATGTGGCCCCTGAAAGAAACTAGCTTGGGAAAGGCGGCAGAAGCTTGAGATTCAAGATTCTTGATGGAGTTGTCGCTGTGAGTCTTCTGGGTAAGTTTGAAGCCATTTGGAGCTCAACTCAGAGATTTCTACATGAAAGCCTCTAAAAGGTAGAAGCAGGCTGTTTTAGCCTGTACACACTGAGTTGATGGCTTCCAGTGACCTGTTGGACTTTGGAGTCAAATTTAACTCACTTTCTGTTGTTTTACACAGTTCAGTCACAGGGCAGAGTGTTTCACCTGATCTCACCTTTACAACAAAAAATACCAATTTCATACAGCCATATTTCACTGAACAGGACTCATGTAGAGATTTCTACATGAAAGCCTCCAAAAGGTAGAAGCAGGCTCTTTTAGCCTGTACACACTGAGTTGATGGCTTCCAGTGACCTGTTGGACTTTGGAGTCAAATTTAACTCACTTTCTGTTGTTTTACACAGATCAGTCACAGGACAGAGTGTTTCACCAGATTTCTTCTTTACAACAAAAATACCAATTTGATACACCCATATTTCACTGAACAGGACTCTCTTGCTTCTCAATCCTAAGCGAGTGTGTAAAGCTCCTTTTGTGGACTTTATGATCTAGCAGCCACCTAATGAGTTCTAAATGGAGTTTTAATACCAAAATACAACTGTATGATGGGTGTGGGACGCTGATTTGAGCTGTTGTGATTTGGGGCCCCTATGTGGCCCCTGAAAGAAACTAGCTTGGGAAAGGCGGCAGAAGGTTGAGATTCAAGATTCTTGATGGAGTTGTCGCTGTGAGTCTTCTGGGTAAGTTTGAAGCCATTTGGAGCTCAACTCAGAGATTTCTACATGAAAGCCTCTAAAAGGTAGAAGCAGGCTGTTTTAGCCTGTACACACTGAGTTGATGGCTTCCAGTGACCTGTTGGACTTTGGAGTCAAATTTAACTCACTTTCTGTTGTTTTACACAGTTCAGTCACAGGGCAGAGTGTTTCACCAGATTTCTTCTTTACAACAAAAAAATACCAATTTCATACAGCCATATTTCACTGAACAGGACTCATGTAAAGATTTCTACATGAAAGCCTCCAAAAGGTAGAAGCAGGCTCTTTTAGCCTGTACACACTGAGTTGATGGCTTCCAGTGACCTGTTGGACTTTGGAGTCAATTTCACTTTCTGTTGTTTTACACAGATCAGTCATAGGACAGAATGTTTCACCAGATCTCACCTTTACAACAAACAATACCATTTCATAAAGCCATATTTCACTGAACAGGACTCATGTAAAGATTTCTACATGAAGCCTCTAAAAGGTAGAAGCAGGCTGTTTTAGCCTGTACACACTGAGTTGATGGCTTCCAGTGACCTGTTGGACTTTGGAGTCAAATTTAACTCACTTTCTGTTGTGTTACACATATCAGTCACAGGACAGAGTGTTTCTCCGGATTTCTTCTTTACAACAAAAATACCAATTTGATACACCCATATTTCACTGAACAGGACTCTCTTGCTTCTCAAGCCTAAGCGAGTGTGTAAAGCTCCTTTTGTGGACTTTATGATCTAACAGCCACCTAATGAGTTCTAATTGGAGTTTTAATACCAAAATACAACTGTATGATGGGTGTGGGACGCTGATTTGAGCTGTTGTGATTTGGGGCCCCTATGTGGCCCCTGAAAGAAACTAGCTTGGGAAAGGCGGCAGAGTGTTGAGATTGAAGATTCTTTATGGAGTTGTCTCTGTGAGCCTTCTGGGTAAGTTTGAAGCCATTTGGAGCTCAACTCAGAGATTTCTACATGAAAGCCTCTAAAAGGTAGAAGCAGGCTGTTTTAGCCTGTACACACTGAGTTGATGGCTTCCAGTGACCTGTTGGACTTTGGAGTCAAATTTAACTCACTTTCTGTTGTTTACACAGATCAGTCACAGGGCAGAGTGTTTCACCTGATCTCACCTTTACAACAAACAATACCAATTTCATACAGCCATATTTCACTGAACAGGACTCATGTAAAGATTTCTACATGAAAGCCTCTAAAAGGTAGAAGCAGGCTGTTTTAGCCTGTACACACTGAGTTGATGGCTTCCAGTGACCTGTTGGACTTTGGAGTCAAATTTAACTCACTTTCTGTTGTGTTACACATATCAGTCACAGGACAGAGTGTTTCTCCGGATTTCTTCTTTACAACAAAAAATACCAATTTGATACACCCATATTTCACTGAACAGGACTCTCTTGCTTCTCAAGCCTAAGCGAGTGTGTAAAGCTCCTTTTGTGGACTTTATGATCTAACAGCCACCTAATGAGTTCTAATTGGAGTTTAACTGTATGATGGGTGTGGGACGCTGATTTGAGCTGTTGTGATTTGGGGCCCCTACGTGGCCCCTGAAAGAAACTAGCTTGGGAAAGGCGGCAGAGTGTTGAGATTGAAGATTCTTTATGGAGTTGTCTCTGTGAGCCTTCTGGGTAAGTTTGAAGCCATTTGGAGCTCAACTCAGAGATTTCTACATGAAAGCCTCTAAAAGGTAGAAGCAGGCTGTTTTAGCCTGTACACACTGAGTTGATGGCTTCCAGTGACCTGTTGGACTTTGGAGTCAAATTTAACTCACTTTCTGTTGTTTTACACAGTTCAGTCACAGGGCAGAGTGTTTCACCCAGATTTCTTCTTTACAACAAAAATACCTATTTCATACAGCCATATTTCACTGAACAGGACTCATGTAGAGATTTCTACATGAAAGCCTCCAAAAGGTAGAAGCAGGCTGTTTTAGCCTGTACACACTGAGTTGATGGCTTCCAGTGACCTGTTGGACTTTGGAGTCAAATTTAACTCACTTTCTGTTGTTTTACACAGATCAGTCACAGGGCAGAGTGTTTCACCAGATTTCTTCTTTACAACAAAAAATACCAATTTGATACACCCATATTTCACTGAACAGGACTCTCTTGCTTCTCAAGCCTAAGCGAGTGTGTAAAGCTCCTTTTGTGGACTTTATGATCTAACAGCCACCTAATGAGTTCTAAATGGAGTTTTAATACCAAATACAACTGTATGATGGTGTGGGACGCTGATTTGAGCTGTTGTGATTTGGGGCCCCTATGTGGCCCCTGAAAGAAACTAGCTTGGGAAGGCGGCAGAGTGTTGAGATTGAAGATTCTTTATGGAGTTGTCTCTGTGAGCCTTCTGGTAAGTTTGAAGCCATTTGGAGCTCAACTCAGAGATTTCTACATGAAAGCCTCTAAAAGGTAGAAGCAGGCTGTTTTAGCCTGTACACACTGAGTTGATGGCTTCCAGTGACCTGTTGGACTTTGGAGTCAAATTTAACTCACTTTCTGTTGTTTTACACAGTTCAGTCACAGGGCAGAGTGTTTCACCAGATTTCTTCTTTACAACAAAAAAATACCAATTTCATACAGCCATATTTCACTGAACAGGACTCATGTAGAGATTTCTACATGAAAGCCTCCAAAAGGTAGAAGCAGGCTGTTTTAGCCTGTACACACTGAGTTGATGGCTTCCAGTGACCTGTTGGACTTTGGAGTCAAATTTAACTCACTTTCTGTTGTTTTACACAGATCAGTCACAGGGCAGAGTGTTTCACCAGATTTCTTCTTTACAACAAAAAATACCAATTTGATACACCCATATTTCACTGAACAGGACTCTCTTGCTTCTCAAGCCTAAGCGAGTGTGTAAAGCTCCTTTTGTGGACTTTATGATCTAAAGCCACCTAATGAGTTCTAATTGGAGTTTTAATACCAAATACAACTGTATGATGGTGTGGGACGCTGATTTGAGCTGTTGTGATTTGGGGCCCCTATGTGGCCCCTGAAAGAAACTAGCTTGGGAAAGGCGGCAGAAGCTTGAGATTCAAGATTCTTTATGGAGTTGTCTCTGTGAGCCTTCTGGGTAAGTTTGAAGCCATTTGGAGCTCAACTCAGAGATTTCTACATGAAAGCCTCTAAAAGTAGAAGCAGGCTGTTTTAGCCTGTACACACTGAGTTGATGGCTTCCAGTGACCTGTTGGACTTTGGAGTCAAATTTAACTCACTTTCTGTTGTTTTACAGTTCAGTCACAGGGCAGAGTGTTTCACCAGATTTCTTCTTTACAACAAAAAATACCAATTTCATACAGCCATATTTCACTGAACAGGACTCATGTAGAGATTTCTACATGAAAGCCTCCAAAGGTAGAAGCAGGCTGTTTAGCCTGTACACACTGAGTTGATGGCTTCCAGTGACCTGTTGGACTTTGTAGTCAAATTTAACTCACTTTCTGTTGTTTTACACAGATCAGTCATAGGACAGAATGTTTCACCAGATCTCACCTTTACAACAAACAATACCAATTTCATACAGCCATATTTCACTGAACAGGACTCATGTAAAGATTTCTACATGAAAGCCTCTAAAGGTAGAAGCAGCTGTTTTAGCCTGTACACACTGAGTTTGATGGCTTCCAGTGACCTGTTGGACTTTGGAGTCAAATTTAACTCACTTTCTGTTGTTTTACACAGTTTCAGTCACAGGGCAGAGTGTTTCACCAGATTTTCTTCTTTACAAAAAAAATACCATTTCATACAGCCATATTTCACTGACAGGACTCATGTAAAGATTTCTACATGAAAGCCTCCAAAAGGTAGAAGCAGGCTGTTTTAGCCTGTACACACTGAGTTGATGGCTCCAGTGACCTGTTGGACTTTGGAGTCAAATTTAACTCACTTTCTGTTGTTTTACACAGATCAGTCACAGGGCAGAGTGTTTCACCAGATTTCTTCTTTACAACAAAAAATACCAATTTGATACACCCATATTTCACTGAACAGACTCTCTTGCTTCTCAAGCCTAAGCGAGTGTGTAAAGCTCCTTTTGTGGACTTTATGATCTAAAAGCACCTAATGAGTTCTAATTGGAGTTTTTAATACCAAAATACAACTGTATGATGGGTGTGGGACGCTGATTTGAGCTGTTTTGATTTGGGGCCCCTATGTGGCCCCTGAAAGAAACTAGCTTTGGAAGGCGGCAGAAGCTTGAGATTCAAGATTCTTTGGAGTTGTCTCTGTGAGTCTTCTGGGTAGTTTGAAGCCATTTGGAGCTCAACTCAGAGATTTCTACATGAACCTCTAAAAGGTAGAAGCAGGCTGTTTTAGCCTGTACACACTGAGTTGATGGCTTCCAGTGACCTTTGGACTTTGGAGTCAAATTTAACTCACTTTCTGTTGTTTTACACAGTTCAGTCACAGGGCAGAGTGTTTCACCAGATTTCTTCTTTACAACAAAAAATACCTATTTCATACAGCCATATTTCACTGAACAGGACTCATAGAGATTTCTACATGAAAGCCTCCAAAAGGTAGAAGCAGGCTGTTTTAGCCTGTACACACTGAGTTGATGGCTTCCAGTGACCTGTTGGACTTTGGAGTCAAATTTAACTCACTTTCTGTTGTTTTACACAGATCAGTCACAGGACAGAGTGTTTCTCCGGATTTCTTCTTTACAACAAAAAATACCAATTTGATACACCCATATTTCACTGAACAGGACTCTCTTGCTTCTCAAGCCTAAGCGAGTGTGTAAAGCTCCTTTTGTGGACTTTATGATCTAACAGCCACCTAATGAGTTTCTAATTGGAGTTTTAATACCAAAACAACTGTATGATGGGTGTGGGACGCTGATTTGAGCTGTTGTGATTTTGGGCCCCTATGTGGCCCCTGAAAGAAACTAGCTTGGGAAAGGCGGCAGAGTGTTGAGATTCAAGATTCTTTATGGAGTTGTCTCTGTGAGCCTTCTGGGTAAGTTTGAAGCCATTTGGAGCTCAACTCAGAGATTTCTACCTGAAAGCCTCTAAAGGTAGAAGCAGGCTGTTTTAGCCTGTACACACTGAGTTGATGGCTTCCAGTGACCTGTTGGACTTTGGAGTCAAATTTAACCACTTTCTGTTGTTTTACACAGTTCAGTCACAGGGCAGAGTGTTTCACAGATTTCTTCTTTACAACAAAAATACCAATTTCATACAGCATATTTCACTGAACAGGACTCATGTAAAGATTTCTACATGAAAGCCTCCAAAGGTAGAAGCAGCTGTTTTAGCCTTACACACTGAGTTGATGGCTTCCAGTGACCTGTTGGACTTTGGAGTCAAATTTAACTCACTTTCTGTTGTTTTACACAGATCAGTCACAGGACAGAGTTTTTCACCAGATTTCTTCTTTACAACAAAAAATACCAATTTGATACACTCATATTTCACTGAACAGGACTCTCTTAGCTTCTCAAGCCTAAGCGAGT
>NW_024044039.1:0-18739 GCF_014851395.1 Micropterus salmoides
ACTGTTTTATTACAGTGTTATTACAGCATTATTACAGTATTGTTACAGCATCATTACAGCGTTATTACAGTGTTATTACATTGTTATTATTTATCATAGCGTTATTACAGCATTATTACAGCGTTATTACTTTTTTATACAGTGTTATTACAGCATTATTACAGTATTGTTACGCGTCATTACAGCGTCATTACAGCGTTATTACATTGTTATCATAGCGTTATTACAGATTGTTACAATCATTATTACAGTTTAATTACAGTGTTGTAGTTATCATAGCGTTATTACAGCATCCTTTTTCATTTCTTCCTTTTCTTACTTCCTCCTTTCCTTCCTCACTTCCTTTTTTCTTCCTCACTTCCTTCTTCTTTTCCTTTTTTCCTTCTTTCCTTACTTCCTTTCTTTCTTTCCTCTTTGGCTCTTTTCTTTTTTCATTTCTTCCTTTTCTTACTTCCTCCTTTCCTTCCTTACTTCCTATTTTTCTTCCTCACTTCCTTCTTCTCTTCCTTACTTCCTTCTTTTCTTACTTCCTTTTTTGCTTCCTCCTTTCCTTCCTCACTTCCTATTTTTCTTCCTCACTTCCTTCTTCTTTTCCTTTGGTACTTCCTCACTTCCTTCTTCTCTTCCTTTTTTCCTTCTTTCCTTCCTTCTTTCCTCTTTGGCTTTTTCCTTTTTCATTTCTTCCTTTTCTTACTTCCTCCTTTCCTTCCTCACTTCCTATTTTACTTAATCACTTCCTCCTTCCCTTTGGTACTTCCTCACTCCTTCCTTCGTCTGTTCCTCACTTCCTTTTCTTACTTCCTCCTTCCTTCCTTACTTCCTATTTTTCATCCTCACTCTCTCCTTCTCTTTCTTACTTCCTCCTTTCCTCCTCACTTCCTATTTTCTCCTCACTTCCTTCGTCTTTCCTCACTTCCTTTCTTACTTCCTCCTTTCCTTCCTTACTTCCTATTTTTCATCCTCACTCTCTCCTTCTCTTTCTTACTTCCTCCTTTATTTCCTTACTACCTAATTTGTTTCCTAATTTCTTCCTTTCCTTCCTTACTTCTTCCTTTCCTCTCTTACTTATTCATTTCATCTTTCTTCCCTACTTCCTTCTTTATTACAGCGTTATTACAGCATTATCATAGCGTTATTACAGCATTATTACATGTTATTACATTGTTATTATTATCATAGCGTTATTACAGCATTATACAGCGTTATTACAGTTTTATTACAGTGTTATTACAGCATTATTACAGTTTTATTACAGTGTTATTACAAATTATTACAGTATTGTTACAGTGTTATTACAGCGTCTTAAAATATTTTTAGTTATTACAGCGATATTAAAGTCTTCTAGTTTTACAGTGTTTTTAAATGTTATTAGTTTTATTAGTTTTACAGTAATGAGTAAGTGTACTTCCTTTTCTTACTTCCTCCTTTCCTTCCTTACTTCCTATTTTCTTCTCCTCACTTCTTCTTCTCTTCCTTCCTTCCTTCTTTTCTTACTTCCTTTTTTTGCTTCCTCCTTTCCTTCCACATTCCTATTTTACTTATTCACTTCCTGCTTCCCTTCGGTACTCCTCACTTCGCCATTCTTTCCTTTCTTCCTTCTTCCTCACTTCCTTTCCTTAGTTCCTCTTTGGCTCTTCCTTTTTCATTTCTTCCTTTTCTTACTTCCTCCTTTCCTTCCTCACTTCCTATTTTTCTTCCTCACTTCCTTCTTCTTTTCCTTTTTTCCTTCTTTCCTTACTTCATTTCCTTCTTTCCTCTTTGGTTCTTTTCCTTTTTCATTTCTTCCTTTTCTTACTTCCTCCTTTCCTTCCTCACTTCCTATTTTTCATCCTCACTCTCTCCTTCTCTTTCTTACTTCCTCCTTTATTTCCTCACTACCTAATTTGTTTCCTAATTTCTTCCTTCCCTACTTCTCCTTTCCTCTTTACTTATTCATTTCATCCTTTTCTTCCTTACTTCTTCTTTATACAGCGTGATTACAGCATTATTACAGTGTATTAGTTATCATAGCGTTATTACAGCATTATTACAGTGTTATTACGTTGTTATTATATCATAGCGTTATTACAGCCATATTACAGTGTTATTACATTGTTATTAGTTATCATAGCGTTATTACAGCGTTATACAGTGTTATTACATTGTTATTAGTTATCATAGCGTTATTACAGCCATATAAAGTGTTATTACATTGTTATTAGTTATTATAGCGTTATTACAGTGTTATTACAGTGTTATTACATTGTTATTAGTTATCATAGCGTTATTACAGCGTTATTACAGTGTTATACATTGTTATTTTTTATCATAGCGTTATTACAGCATTATAAAAGCGTTATTACTGTTTTATTACAGTGTTATTACAGCATTATTACAGTATTGTTACAGCATCATTACAGCGTTATTACAGTGTTATTACATTGTTATTAGTTATCATAGCGTTATTACAGCATTATTACAGCGTTATTACTGTTTTATTACAGTGTTATTACAGCATTATTACAGTATTGTTACAGCGTCATTACAGCGTCATTACAGCGTTATTACATTGTTATCATAGCGTTATTACAGAATTGTTACAGCATTATTACAGTTTTATTACAGTGTTATTAGTTTATCTAGCGTTATTACAGCATCCTTTTTCATTTCTTCTTCTTTTCTTACTTCCTCCTTTCCTTCCTCACTTCCTTTTTTCTTCCTCACTTCCTTCTTCTTTTCCTTTTTTCCTTCTTTCCTTACTTCCTTTCTTTCTTTCCTCTTTGGCTCTTTTCCTTTTTCATTTCTTCCTTTTCTTACTTCCTCCTTTCCTTCCTCACTTCCTATTTTTTCTTCTGTGGTGTTAACATATGCTTTTGACATTACAGTTTAATATAATGCTCTGCAGCTGGTGAAAGGAACAGTGAACCCTTATGAGGAAGTAATGATTGATGGTGAACCAAGAGTGAACCCTCCTATAGAATTTGACCCCTGACCCAGAGCTGGAGAGAGACACAGTGGACCCAGTGTTAGGGGAAGTGGTGTCTAACAGATGGTTACACTTAGTCTACAGCACTGTGCCCTTATATGGTATTTAGCAGATACCTAAACATGTCCTATATAAGCTGTGTTCAATGTACAGAGACAGAGTGGCCATCGGGCTGGGTCACTCTCCAAGCTGCTGCAGAGCTTGTAATTGATGCTGAATTCTTTGATGTAAAAACTTTATAATCAAGAACAGTGTCAAGCGGATTTCTTCTCAACACATCATCGCAGCATTATCGTTCGGACACCACAGAAATTGGCGACCACGAAGGGACCGTGTTGTGCCTGAATTCATCGTTCCATCACAGGCTCCGTCGAGCTGACTCCCGCTCCAGAAGCTAGCGTATAGGTGAGTTTTCTCATAAACTGTGGGCGCTGGTCAGTTCGTGTGTCTGTGTGTGCGTTGAAGGGTACACCGGTTCGATCCCGTGTGAATGCTGGCGGGTGGATGTGTGAGAACTCCGTTCTAAATTGTGTGTGCGTTGTGGATAACGCAAAAAGGTTGTGTGTGTGAATGTAATGAAGACAGATAGATAGATATAAAAGGAAGAAAAAGGAACAGCCTAGGAGTAACGGGAAGTGAGGTTTCATAACTTTGCAAAGATTAAGAATATGGGCCCTCAGATTCTTATAACCGTAAGTCATGTGGGATGGAAATTACTGTCGCGTGAAACTAGGCTTTAAGGAATAGGTAAATTGGAGTAAGGGAAAAGAGAGAGAGTGCAACCCTGGCCAGGGTCATTCGGCTTGAATACAAATTAATAAGGATAAGGAAGAAAATAAGGTTAAGGAAAAAGGAAAAATAAGGATTAGGACGCCGCAGATCTGGACAAAAAGCCCTTGAAAGGCGATCTTAGATGGGCCGCAAATCCTGGAAAGGAACTAGGTGAATTTTCGGGTCCGTTCAAAGGAACTGGGAGCTTGTAGAAGAAAATTTAATTGTAAGTTACCTCTCGATACATGTGTTGACGAACTATGTCCGAAGTGGCCTCTCATTAAATATCTGCAAACTCGAGGTAGCATAAATTTAGGAAGGAAAATAATAAAGGAAAAAGGTGCGGCGGAAGCATGCTTTATAAACAGTGTGAAGAATGCATTCTTGTTGACTGGATAGCTACCGTGTGTGTGTGTGTGTGTGTGGAGAGCTGCCCTGCTGTGTCTCGGTTGTGTGTGAGAAATAGGAGAAGCCTAGTGTGTGTGAGAGACTATGCAGAGGACAATAAGGCTAGGATTCAAGAAACATATATATGATAATAGAATAAATAAATAAAGAAGGAGAGAATATACATATATTGAATAAAGAAATAGAGAAGGGAACTTGATCAAGGGGAAAACTGTGTTTTGAAGTTATTGATCAATGCTGCTGTATGGTTTGGGTCATTTCAGAAGCAGCAGTGGGGTTTTTTCTTAGCCTAAGTTACTTTTTTGGGAAGTGCGCATGTTTTGTTTTTTCTATATTTTACTTACTTTTCATTTGGGTTTTTTTTATGTGTGTAAATACATTTTTAAAAGGCATTTTCATTGGTATTGAATAACGGTTGTTAATAGAGTAAGCTTTAAATAGGAGTGAAGAGTAGTGTCCAGCATCCCCAGTGTAAATGACACCGAAATTCCTTAGCTTGCATGTTAACGTAGATATGTTAAAAGTTAGGGAAAATAGATTATGATTACTCAGAGAGGTGACACTCTTATTTTTGGGGGAAAATAACCTTGTGAGTACATAAAAGGACTAAAGTGTTGTTTGCCTTTTTTTGGGTTTTTGTTCTCCTGTGATCTGAGAGATAAGAAGGAGAGAGAGAGAAGGAGAGAGAGGGGGTGCCGTCCAGCGCGCCACAGCAAAGCAGCCCCGGATCCAGTCTGGCCAGTATTGTGCAATCCACAAACTCTTTACAACACCTGTGCATTGTGTCTATACTCATTATAATTATTACGGCTGATACACATTTAGTTTGTTTCCTTTCAGGATATTATAGACACGTTTGTAACACAAGAGTCTATTTGTGTATGCCTGCCATATTTCATGTTATGACTATCTAAGGGGAGACTTGGCAACGGACTGATCAGTTACTGTACTTGAATATTACATATGGGAGTTTTTGTGCAGGGGTCGTTTGAAGTCAAGTTGTGTTGGGAATTGAGTGGTATTGAGCTTTTGGGGTCAAAACTAAGGTGAGTGGGTGCTTATTAGGTAGCAGTTGGCGCCGTGTGATTGCTGGATAACAAGATTTTTGTGATTGCTCTGGAGTTGACAAATTCCCTTGATTTTCCGTTAGCGGATGTGGTAAATTGCCACCTATCAACAATTAAGTAGAATTAAAAGAAAAATAAACAATAAGTAATAAGGAAAATAATTTACAATAAAGAAATATAAAAGAGTTGTCACTATGCGGAAAAAGGACATTAAAACGTTGAAAGTAACTACTCCGGTTGATGTAGTGCAAAAAAAATAATCCTCTAGTTGATGGTATCGTAAAGTTATCTGAAAAATGGCATAAGCGTTGGCCTAATATTGAACAGCCATGGCCTGTGGAAGGGACTCTTAACCCAGGTGTACTTAAAATAATGCAAGTACTTGTGTCCACATATAAGTCGGATCAAAGCAAGGGGAAAAAAGGGGAACGACGTAAAGAGAAGAGACGAAGAGAGCTGGGTGTTCTTAAGTTGTTCGAACATGAAGGTCAAAAACTGATGAAAGACGCAAGAGAAAAGGGACAGTGGTGTGGAGAAAATGGCAAAAGAGGCAAAGATAACAGAGAAATTAATGGCAGAAGTCAACAAACCCTTCTCACATACGGATTCAGCAAAGAGACCTCCACCATACGAGGAGGAAGCGGAGTTTAAGGATGTTTATCCTCAGCTTCCAGTGATCATTCAGGAGGGTGGTTATTGCATCAGAGATGAAGATGAACGAGTCATAGAGAGAGGACAGCAGAAACAACTATAAAGATGACTCCAAGCTCCAAAAGTAAGAAGAAATGACACGTTTGGGAAACTAAGGGTAGAGCGAGGTTTAGGAGAATGGAAGATGATGATGAACAGAGTGATGTAGAAGAGATCATGGGTGGATATGATCCTGTGATCAGACGGAGGCTGGCCAGAGCGGAAAGAAGGGGTGATGAAAGTTGGAAGAAGAAGGATACAGGATCAGATCTCCGATGAAAGTGAAGATGGAGACAGCGATGAAGAGTGGGAGATTAAAGGTGCTTCATGTTCAAGAGGATTTTATCCTCCAATGACTACTGAAGAAATAGAAAAGACATGGATCGATGCATATCATGCTTGGAGAAGTCGACTTATCCAGAAGAAATAAGAGAATTGGAAGAACATCTCGAGAAGTGACAATACAGAGGGAGAAATTGAGGAAAAAAGGGCCTCAAAAATTGGAGAAGAAGTATGCATTACGCCCAAGGAAAGGGAGCACAAGTAAGAAGATGCTGCCAGTGATAATTCGAGGACAGAATCTGGAGTATAAGCCTTTGCAGAATACCGATATGTCAGATATACTTGAGAAGTTGCCTATTCTTCAAGATGGAGCACATCCTTGGATCTCGAAGTTGGAAGAAATTACGGTAGGAACACAAACTGCCATAGGAGATATTAAGAGACTTTTTGCTAATCTCCTGGGGATTCCAGGTATGGAAGAGATTTTTCAGAGAGCGGGACTTAATCGATATGTGGGGACTGCTGTAAATGATCCTGAGTTGTTCGCTGCAAGTAGGAATCGACTGTGGAGAGCACTGAAAGACACGTTTCCCACAAATGTGCATCCTGACAATATCTTGATTGATTCATTGGGAAAAGAAGAGAATCCGAGAGCCTATGTGTCGAGAGCTCATCAGGTGTGGAGAAATATCACAGGAAATGATCCAGAGGCGAGTCAAATGGAGCGGTCAATTTTGCGAGCTAAACTACAGATGGGGTTGCCCCCACCAGTAAGGAGCAAACTGGCAGAGGTGGTTGGACTTGGAAGCATGGCAATAGGAGTCTATACAGATCATATAGCCCATCAAGTGGATCTATATAGGAAAAAGGAACATGATCAGAAAGAACAGGACCAAGTGACTCTCAGGAAACTCAATCAAATACAACTGGTGGAAAATAAGAAGAAGGAGAAGAAACAGGCTTTGGTTATGCAGGATCAGTGTTTACCAAAGCAACAATCACCACCACAGCTTCAGTCAAGCCAGGAACACCGCAATTGCCCCAACCACCACTAGTGGTCCCAGTTGTTTCATATCCACAGCCAGTTTATGGACAGATGCAGAATTGGAGAGGAAGAGGACGAGGAAGCCAAGAAGAGGAGGATTTAATCCATACTTTCAGCAATCTCCAGAAGTGTGTTACAATTGTGGACAGGTTGGTCACTTTGCCCGTGAGTGCAATAGCTCAGGAGGAAATTTCAGAGGAGGAAATTTCAGAGGAGGATTCAGGGCCAGTCAAGGTCGCTTGGAGGACTGGTGAACCCTCACAGGGGCCCGGCCAGGATTCTAGAGGTGCCCAGAAAATCCGAAGGGGGGTGTCAGCTGGTAGCATCAGGGCCGGAAAGATCCAACAATTGAGGTGAAAGTAAATAACCCACCATAGGAAGTGATGGCGGATAGCGGAGTGGCTTTCACCTGTGTTCGGCCTGAAGGTACACATCTTCCTATGTCCAATCAACTGATTCGGACAAGGGGGTTTGAGGGAGTGAAGCAGCTGATTCCTCTCACGGAACCAATTGAGCTCTGCTATAAAAATCAGAAAACTACAATACCCATATTGGTATCAGAACATACACCTATTGCTTCACTGGGAAGAGATGCTTTGTGTAGATTGAACTGCACAATAAAATGTACACCAGATGGCTGTCTGATAGAAGTGCCAAAAGAAATGGTCCATCAACTATTGATGACAACAGAGATGGAGTCCTCTGCAGTATTTGGATTGGAAATCTCAGTGCAGATTTCTTGGAGCCGGCTAAGATATGGGAGAAATTCATTGTGGCGAACATGCCAGATGCGAAACTTCCAGAATATCCGTTCCATTGTACGCTCAAGTATTTCAAGAATGCTGCCCAATCAAACCCAGAGGAATGGTTGGCTCATCAACCAAAGGGAATTCAACTAAGCTCAAGTTGCATAATTTTGGGACCACAAGGAGCTGCTATGAAGGTAAACACTGATGATTATTGGAGAAAGAATTCAAAATTGAGAAGAGTGTGCCACATGTGACTTTGTTGGTTTCTGAAGACTATGAGCAGAAACATAGGGGAAATGATGACAGAAGCAGAGGAAGCTGTTTTTGTACCGATGAAAGAGAATTTGGCAATTTGGAGGAGTACAGATCAGCGATTTGTTAAAATCATGATTTCAGCTAAAGGACAGGGACAGCCACAAGCTGTACGGATGACACATGAATCTATCTGTAGTGCCAAGATGGACTCGGATTCTATGAAAGAGGAGATGTTGCGACAAGTTCCAGAATGTTTGTGGTCTCAACACAGTACCGATATTGGACTTGTGAAGTCAGCCCAACCAGTGAAAGTAGAACTTCGACCAGGAGCTAGACCTCCTTGGAAGTATCAGTATCCATTGAAGGATGAAGCAATTCAAGGAATCGAACCACAAATTGAGGGACTTTTGAAAGCAGGTGTTTTGAAGATGACAACAAATCCTCAGAGTAACACGCCTTTGTTGCCTGTGAAGAAACCTGATGAGACTTATCGTATGGTTCATGATTTGAGAGCAGTAAATGAAGTGGTAACTAATTTTCCAGCAGAAGTTCCGGATCCACATACTTTGTTAGCCCAAATCCCTCCTGATGCAACACATTTCACGGTGTTAGATTTGTGTGGTGCATTTTTTAGTGTTCCTCTTAGTGTAGAGAGTCAGGGTTTATTTGGATTCACATATAGAGGACAGTTTTATGAGTATGAGAGATTGAGGATTTAAACACAGTCCTCATATTTTTAACAAAGTATTGAAAGATGATTTGGTAGGGATAGATCAGATATTGCAGAGTACTGTGATTCAATATGTCGACGATATTATGATCTGTTCACAAGATGAAGAAACATGTCACAAAGACTCAATTAAATTGCTACAAATATTGGCAGAAAGGGGCATAAGGCCTCACAAAAGAAGTTGCAATATTGCCAGGAGAAGGTTGTATATTTGGGTCAGACAATAACGCATGGACACAGAAGCATTTCTGATTGTCAATTGGAGGCTATTCGCAAGGCTCCAAAGCCCAGAACTGTCAGAGAAATGTTGACGTTTCTTGGTATTGCTGGTTATTCTTCAGCATGGGTTGAGGATTATTCTAGTTTGACGGGACCTTTGAGAGCTATGGTTAAGGATACTGGGAACGCTCAACTTCACAGCAATCTGACCTGGACACAGGAAGGCCTTGTGGCATTTGAAACAATCAAACAGAGGTTACAGGAGGCACCAGCGCTCACACTACCAGACTACTCTAAGAATTTCTTGTTGTATGTGTCTAGTTCCACTGGAGGTAAATATGCATGTGCAGTCCTTTGTCAGCCGACGGGTACAGGGTCGAATCCTCAACCTATTTCCTATTATTCGACTGCATATTCCGAAGTGGAATTAGGGCTACCACTGTGCTACAGAGCAATGGTTGGAGTTTATTTAATGTATGACAAAGCATCATCCGTTACGAGGGTTACCCAGTGACAATTCTTACCCATCATAGTCTCAGGAATCTCCTGAACTATGGAAAATACACATTGACTATGCCAAGGCTTAGAGACTATCATAGGCTCTTAGAGCAGGAGGATGTCACCCTGGTAAGGTGTGATACGGTAAATCCAGCCGAGAATTTGCCAACGTCAGAGGATGGTAGCCACATGATGGTGTTCAAGAGGCAGAGAAATACTCAAGGCTTAGATCAGACTTGCAAGCCCTTCCACTACGTGAGGCAGACCTGGAGTATTGGACTGATGGGTCTTGTTATCGTGTGGGAGATAATTGTGTGCTGGCTATGCAGTAGTAAAAGCTCAAGGAACGGGATTTGTTGTTGAAAAAGCTGAAGTATACCACAGCCTGCGTCTGCACAGCTGGCAGAACTTGTGGGGCTAACAGAAGAGTGTTTGTTAGCTGACGGGCAGCGAGTGACAATATATACTGATTCGGCATATGCACATAATGTATGTATTTGTTTGGAGCGTGTGGAAAGGTCGGGGTTTAAGAGAACGGATGGTTCTCCGATACAACATC
Organism: Micropterus salmoides; assembly: GCF_014851395.1. Classification (NCBI taxonomy): domain Eukaryota; kingdom Metazoa; phylum Chordata; class Actinopteri; order Centrarchiformes; family Centrarchidae; genus Micropterus; species Micropterus salmoides. The sequence continues at coordinate 10,239 of NW_024044039.1, forward strand.
ACGCACAAATAATAAAACTGTTGCATGCTATGATGAGGCCTAAAGAGATAGCGATAGCTAAGTGTGCAGCTCATAAAACAGATGCGTCAAGAGTGACACAAGGAACAAAGCTGCTGATGAAGCTGCAAAAGCTGTCACAGGAGCTGACAAATTGGGCAAGGTTTTTGGTCACTCATGGGTGGACTTGGAAGACAGAATTACGCTTAAGGAAGTGATTTTGATGCAGGAAGCTGCTTCTATGATTGATAAACAGTTGTGGCTAGACCGAGGTGCTGTTAAGGATTCTACGGGTCTTTGGAGAAATCACGAGGGACTGATAGTAGCACCTCTGGACCTGTTAGGTTTGATGATTCAGGAAGCACATGGGTTAGCTCATGTTGCCAGGGGGAGGTTAGGAGAAAAATCACAAAGGAGTATGGTTTTTGGGCACCATATTTGCTTGAACAGATTGATTATGTCATAGGCAGGTGTACAATCTGTCTGAAAAATAATGTCCGCAGGGGTATGACTGTTCCTCCTGGTTACATTCCCACCCCAAGGGGTCCTATGCGTGAGTTAGTTGTTGACTTTGTCGATATGATAAAACCAGTTGAAGGGAAAAGATACATGTAGTGGTTGTGGATAGATTTTCACGATGGCCGGAGGCCTGTCCAACCAAGCGGAAAGACGCTCAGTCGGTTGCCAAGTTTTTGTGTAGAGAAGTCATAAGCAGGTGGGGACTTCCAGATCGAATATCATCGATAATGGGAAAGAGTTTGTGGATAAAACAGTGAAATTGATTTGCAAAAATTGGGAATCAAACAACATCTTGGAGCAGTTTATCACCCACAAAGTCAAGGGGTGTGTGAAAAAATTAATGGGGTTTTGCAAATGAAACTATACGAGGGTTTAATCTTCTGTCAAATACTCAAAGAAGTCACAGACTGACATTGTTGAAACATGACATGGCTCTTGACTATATTTTAGCCAAACAAGGAGGTTTGTGTGTGGCTATGAACTTGACGGGAGACGGTTATACTTTGATCCCAGATAGTTCTGATAATATCACTAGTGTTATAGATGCATTAAAGAGTATAAGGGATGCGTTTGGTCAATCTGAGGGAGCTGGATGGTCAGCAAATACTTGGCTACAAAATCAGTTAGGACCAGTGGGAGCAGAGGTGGTTCAGATTTTGGTAGCAGCTTTTGTAGCGCTGTGTTTGATGTTTTGCTTTTGTACGGTGCTATTGACTTTTGCGAAAGCTATGATATTGAGATGGGTTGGAGTGGTAATGCCTGGGGAGAACACTCAGATGCCTTTGTTAACTACGGCTGATTTAGATGGAGATGATGAAGGGAACCAGATGAATTAATGATGGAAAGATATCCATTTTAATGTTACTTTGTATTTTCATACATTGAGGTTTTAATTTTCATGTGCTATTTGCAACAAGATACTGGTTGGTGTTTTCTTTTCTTCCAGAGTATATGGGGATGTACAGATGGGGATTTAAATACTCAAACAAGGACAGTATGAAAGGACTCTGGACAAGGACGGTGTGGAAACGTCTGGATTGCATCGACACTGCTGAGGAGCTGCAGTGGAATACTTTCCTGTGTCTACTTTGATATAGATATGAATACATATGTGAATGAATAATACTTAATTAACAATTATATTCTTTTTGTGTTAACTGTGTAAAGACTTGTACTTTCACTTAGGGAGTTAATATTTGGGGACCTCAGGTTTTTTTCTTTTTCTTGATGCTTAGGGATATAGGGTCTAGGCAGGGAAAGGTCCGTTGGAGGGTCCGATGGGTTGACCAGCCTGAATTCGGACATTGTTTTGATTTGTTTTATTTCCTGAGGTTTTCACATGTATTGGCTAACCGTATTTCTGCATTGACTGATAAAGATGTCGTTTATTAATTGGACTGGAGTACCATGCGTGGCCGCCTAAGGCAGAGGGGCCGTGAGAAAATTTTCCTGTCTAGATTGTCTTAGAGGGAATTTGGAATGAAGGCTGCCGGACGGGTTTTTCGTTCTCACACTCCATAAAGTTGATATGTTGTTAAAAATAATATGCAAGAAGTATGTGTTGGAGAAATTTATCTCTTTTTGTTTTTCGAGACTCAATTAAGTCTCGTAGGGGGAATATGTGGTGTATAACATATGCTTTTGACATTACAGTTTAATATAATGCTGCAGCTGGTGAAAGGAACAGTGAACCCTTATGAGGAAGTAATGATTGATGGGTGACCAGAGTGAACCCTCCTATAGAATTTGACCCCTGACCAGAGCTGGAGAGAGACACAGTGGACCCAGTGTTAGGGGAAGTGGTGTCTAACAGATGGTTACACTTAGTCTACAGCACTGTGCCCTTATATGGTATTTAGCAGATACCTAAACATGTCCTATATAAGCGTGTTCAATGTACAGAGAGACAGAGTGGCCATCGGGCTGGGTCACTCTCCAAGCTGCTGCAGAGCTTGTAATTGATGCTGAATTCTTTGATGTAATAAACTTTTATAATCAAGAACAGTGTCAAGCGGATTTCTTCTCAACACATCATCGCAGCATTATCATTCGGACACCACACTTCCTCACTTCCTTCGTCTGTTCCTCACTTCCTTTTCTTACTTCCTCCTTTCTTCCTCACTTCCTATTTTTCTTCCTCACTTCCTTCTTCTTTTCCTTTTTTCCTTCTTTCCTTACTTCATTTCCTTATTTCCTCTTTGGTTCTTTTCCTTTTTCATTTCTTCCTTTTCTTACTTCCTCCTTTCCTTCCTCACTTCCTATTTTTCTTCCTCACTTCCTCCTTCTCTTCCTTACTTCCTCCTTTCCTTCCTTACTTCCTATTTTTCATCCTCACTCTCTCCTTCTCTTTCTTACTTCCTCCTTTATTTCCTTACTACCTAATTTGTTTCCTAATTTCTTCCTTTCCTTCCTTACTTCTTCCTTTCCTCTCTTACTTATTCATTTCATCCTTTTCTTCCCTACTTCCTTCTTTATTACAGCGTTATTACAGCATTATCATAGCGTTATTACAGCATTATTACAGTGTTATTACATTGTTATTAGTTATCATAGCGTTATTACAGCATTATTACAGCGTTATTACAGTTTTATTACAGTGTTATTACAGCATTATTACAGTTTTATTACAGTGTTATTACAACATTATTACAGTATTGTTACAGTGTTATTACAGCGTTTTTAAAATATTTTTAGTTATTGCAGCGATATTAAAGTCTTCTAGTTATTACAGTGTTATTAAATGTTTATTAGTTTTATTAGTTATTACAGTAAGTGAGTAAGTGTACTTCCTTTTCTTACTTCCTCCTTTCCTTCCTCACTTCCTGTTTTTCTTCCTCACTTCCTTCTTCTCTTCCTTCCTTCCTTCTTTTCTTACTTCCTTTTTTTGCTTCCTCCTTTCCTTCCTCACTTCCTATTTTACTTATTCACTTCCTGCTTCCCTTCGGTACTTCCTCACTTCGCCATTCTTTTCCTTTCTTCCTTCTTTCCTTACTTCCTTTCCTTAGTTCCTCTTTGGCTCTTCCTTTTTCATTTCTTCCTTTTCTTACTTCCTCCTTTCCTTCCTTACTTCCTATTTTTCTTCCTCACTTCCTTCTTCTCTTCCTTCCTTCCTTCTTTTCTTACTTCCTTTTTTTGCTTCCTCCTTTCCTTCCTCACTTCCTATTTTACTTATTCACTTCCTGCTTCCCTTCGGTACTTCCTCACTTCGCCATTCTTTTCCTTTCTTCCTTCTTTCCTTACTTCCTTTCCTTAGTTCCTCTTTGGCTCTTCCTTTTCATTTCTTCCTTTTCTTACTTCCTCCTTTCCTTCCTCACTTCCTATTTTTCTTCCTCACTTCCTTCTTCTTTTCCTTTTTTCCTTCTTTCCTTACTTCATTTCCTTCTTTCCTCTTTGGTTCTTTTCCTTTTTCATTTCTTCCTTTTCTTACTTCCTCCTTTATTTCCTCACTACCTAATTTGTTTCCTAATTTCTTCCTTCCCTACTTCTTCCTTTCCTCTTTTACTTATTCATTTCATCCTTTTCTTCCTTACTTCCTTCTTTATTACAGCGTGATTACAGCATTATTACAGTGTTATTAGTTATCATAGCGTTATTACAGCATTATTACAGTGTTATTACGTTGTTATTAGTTATCATAGCGTTATTACAGCCATATTACAGTGTTATTACATTGTTATTAGTTATCATAGCGTTATTACAGCGTTATTACAGTGTTATTACATTGTTATTAGTTATCATAGCGTTATTACAGCCATATTACAGTGTTATTACATTGTTATTAGTTATCATAGCGTTATTACAGCGTTATTACTGTTATTACATGTTATTAGTTATCATAGCGTTTACAGCGTATTACAGTGTTATTACATTGTTATTTTTTATCATAGCGTTATTACAGCATTGTAAAAGCGTTATTACTGTTTTATTACAGTGTTATTACAGCATTATTACAGTATTGTTACAGCATCATTACAGCGTTATTACAGTGTTATTACATTGTTATTAGTTATCATAGCGTTATTACAGCATTATTACAGCGTTATTACTGTTTTATTACAGTGTTATTACAGCATTATTACAGTATTGTTACAGCGTCATTACAGCGTCATTACAGCGTTATTACATTGTTATCATAGCGTTATTACAGAATTGTTACAGCATTATTACAGTTTTATTACAGTGTTATTAGTTATCATAGCGTTATTACAGCATCCTTTTTCATTTCTTCCTTTTCTTACTTCCTCCTTTCCTTCCTCACTTCCTGTTTTTCTTCCTCACTTCCTTCTTCTTTTCCTTTTTCCTTCTTTCCTTACTTCCTTTCTTTCTTTCCTCTTTGGCTCTTTTCTTTTTCATTTCTTCCTTTTCTTACTTCCTCCTTTCCTTCCTTACTTCCTATTTTTCTTCCTCACTTCCTTCTTCTCTTCCTTACTTCCTTCTTTTCTTACTTCCTTTTTTTGCTTCCTCCTTTCCTTCCTCACTTCCTATTTTTCTTCCTCACTTCCTTCTTCTTTTCCTTTGGTACTTCCTCACTTCCTTCTTCTCTTCCTTTTTTCCTTCTTTCCTTCCTTCTTTCCTCTTTGGCTCTTTTCCTTTTTCATTTCTTCCTTTTCTTACTTCCTCCTTTCCTTCCTCACTTCCTATTTTACTTAATCACTTCCTCCTTCCCTTTGGTACTTCCTCACTTCCTTCTTCTCTTCCTTTTTTCCTTCTTTCCTTCCTTCTTTCCTCTTTGGCTCTTTTCCTTTTTCATTTCTTCCTTTTCTTACTTCCTCCTTTCCTTCCTCACTTCCTATTTTTCATCCTCACTCTCTCCTTCTCTTTCTTACTTCCTCCTTTATTTCCTTACTACCTAATTTGTTCCCTAATTTCTTCCTTTCCTTCCTTACTTCTTCCTTTCCTCTCTTACTTATTCATTTCATCCTTTTCTTCCTACTTCCTTCTTTATTACAGCGTTATTACAGTTTTATTACATTGTTATTAGTTATCATAGCGTTATTACAGCGTTATAACAGTGTTATCATAGCGTTATTACAGAATTGTTACAGCATTATTACAGTTTTATTACAGTGTTATTACAGCATTATTACAGTTTTATTACAGCGTTATTACAGCGTTATAACAGTGTTATCATAGCGTTATTACAGAATTGTTACAGCATTATTACAGTTTTATTACAGTGTTATTACAGCATTATTACAGTATTGTTACAGCATTATTACAGCGTTTTTAAAATATTTTAGTTATTACAGCAATATTAAAGTCTTCTAGTTATTACAGTGTTATTAAATTGTTATTAATTTTATTAGTTATTACAGTAAGTGAGTAATGTACTTCCTTTCTTACTTCCTCCTTTCCTTCCCACTTCCTATTTTTCTTCCTCACTTCTTCTCTTTCCTTACTTCCTTCTTTATTACAGCGTTATTACAGCATTATTACAGGGTTATTACATTGTTATTAGTTATCATAGCGTTATTACAACCTTATTACAGTGTTATTACATTGTTATTAGTTATCATAGCGTTCTTACAGCGTTATTACAGCGTTATTACAGTGTTATTACATTGTTATTAGTTATCATAGCGTTATTACAGCATCCTTTTTGCTTTCTTTCTTTTCTTACTTCCTCCTTTCCTTCCTCACTTCCTATTTTTCTTCCTCACTTCCTTCGTCTGTTCCTCACTTCCTTTTCTTACTTCCTCCTTTCTTCCTCACTTCCTTTTTTTCTTCCTCACTTCCTTCTTCTTTTCCTTTTTTCCTTCTTTCCTTACTTCCTTTCCTTCTTTCCTCTTTGGCTCTTTTCCTTTTCAGTTCTTCCTTTTCTTACTTCCCCTTTCCTTCCTCACTTCCTATTTTTCTTCCTCACTTCCTTCGTCTGTTCCTCACTTCCTTTTCTTACTTCCTCCTTTCCTTCCTTACTTCCTATTTTTCATCCTCACTCTCTCCTTCCTTTCTTACTTCCTCCTTTTTCCTTACTACCTAATTTGTTTCCTAATTTCTTCCTTTCCTTCCTTACTTCTTCCTTTCCTCTCTTACTTATTCATTTCATCCTTTTCTTCCCTACTTCCTTCTTTATTACAGCGTTATTACAGTGTTATTACATTGTTATTAGTTATCATAGCGTTATTACAGCATTATTACAGCGTTATTACAGTATTGTTACAGTGTTATTACAGCATTATTACAGTGTTATTAGTTATCATAGCGTTATTACAGCGTTATTACAGTGTTATTACAGTGTTATTAGTTATCATAGCGTTATTACAGCGTGATTACAGCATTATTACAGTGTTATTAGTTATCATAGCGTTATTACGCTTATTACAGTTTTTAACATTGTTATTAGTTTCATAGCGTTATTACAGCGTTATTACAGTGTTATTACATTGTTATTAGTTATCATAGCGTTATTACAGCGTTATTACAGTGTTATTACATTGTTATTAGTTATCATAGCGTTATTACAGCGTTATTACAGTGTTATTACATTGTTATTTTTTATCATAGCGTTATTACAGCATTGTAAAAGCGTTATTACTGTTTTATTACAGTGTTATTACAGCATTATACAGTATTGTTACAGCATCATTACAGCGTTATTACAGTGTTATTACATTGTTATTATTATCATAGCGTATTACAGCATTATTACAGCGTTATCTGTTTTATTGCAGTGTTATTACAGCATTATTACAGTATTGTTACAGCGTCATTACAGCGTCATTACAGCGTCATTACAGCGTTATTACATTGTTATCATAGCGTTATTACAGAATTGTTACAGCATTATTACAGTTTTATTACAGTGTTTTTAGTTATCATAGCGTTATTACAGCATCCTTTTTCATTTCTTCCTTTTCTTACTTCCTCCTTTCCTTCTCACTTCCTGTTTTTTCTCTCACTTCCTTCTTCTTTTCCTTTTTTCCTTCTTTCCTTACTTCCTTTCTTTCTTTCCTCTTTGGCTCTTTCTTTTTTCATTTCTTCCTTTTCTTACTTCCTCCTTTCCTTCCTTACTTCCTATTTTTCTTCCTCACTTCCTTCTTCTCTTCCTTACTCCTTCTTTTCTTACTTCCTTTTTTGCTTCCTCCTTTCCTTCCTCACTTCCTATTTTTCTTCTCACTTCCTTCTTCTTTTCCTTTGGTACTTCCTCACTTCCTTCTTCTCTTCCTTTTTTCCTTCTTTCCTTCCTTCTTTTCCTCTTTGGCTCTTTTCCTTTTTCATTTCTTCCTTTTCTTACTTCCTCCTTCCTTCCTCACTTCCTATTTTTCATCCTCACTCTCTCCTTCTCTTTCTTACTTCCTCCTTTATTTCCTTACTACCTAATTTGTTCCCTAATTTCTCCTTTCCTTCCTTACTTCTTCCTTTCCTCTCTACTTATTCATTTCATCCTTTTCTTCCTACTTCCTTCTTTATTACAGCGTTATTACAGTTATTACATTGTTATTAGTTATCATAGCGTTTACAGCGTTATAACAGTGTTATCATAGCGTTATTACAGAATTGTTACAGCATTATTACAGTTTTATTACAGTGTTATTACAGCATTATTACAGTTTTATTACAGCGTTATTACAGCGTTATAACAGTGTTATCATAGCGTTATCAGAATTGTTACAGCATTATTACAGTTTTATTACAGTGTTATTACAGCATTATTACAGTATTGTTACAGCATTATTACAGCGTTTTTAAAATATTTTAGTTATTACAGCAATATTAAGTCTTCTAGTTATTACAGTGTTATTAAATTGTTATTAATTTTATTAGTTATTACAGTAAGTGAGTAAGTGTACTTCCTTTTCTTACTTCCTCCTTTCCTTCCTCACTTCCTATTTTTCTTCCTCACTTCCTTCTTCTTTTCCTTACTCCTTCTTTATTACAGCGTTATTACAGCATTATTACAGGGTTATTACATTGTTATTAGTTATCATAGCGTTATTACAACCTTATTACAGTGTTATTACATTGTTATTAGTTATCATAGCGTT
>NW_024044040.1:0-20419 GCF_014851395.1 Micropterus salmoides
CACAGACGTTTCGCAAACACTGCTCCAAAGCGTGGTTCAAACGTCATGTCACGTGACCATAGTGAAGCGAGGCTTCGGTGAGTTTCACCCCTGTTTCGACACCTGCCGCTTCTTGATTCACGTGTTTGGAACAAACCGCACACCAGCCTCTAACATTTGACAGATTGTTCCAAGGACACACAATCATTTGATTTCATGTAGCAACGTGCTGTAGTATATCCTCCCTGTAGGCCATGATGGCACAAAAAAAATACTTATCTTTGCCAGCAACAAATTTCCATCTGACCAAATTTTTCCAATGCTGGGGATGTCAATCTGAAAAAAAAAACAGACTCAGCCTCAAAACAGCTGAATATTTCTGAATACATTCTTGTAACTATTTTAACAAAGTTTACAATGCCATTTATTATTTTTTGTTTAGTTTAATCAAAATCTAATCAAGCAATTTCAAGTTTTCATTTTTGCAGTGTGTCAGGCTTTTAAAAAAACTGATGGATGGATGATTTGTCAAGGGCAGATACGGGAATCATGGATCTGGACCCAAATGCAGACACTGAGGCCAGATTCACCAAATTCACTTTTAGGGCTGTCCCCAACTAAGGATTTACGTAGTCGAATCAGAATAGTCAAGTCCTGCCTATAGTCGACTGGTAGTCACGGCGATTGCGGGGGGTGGGGGGGGTTCACACGGTAGCAATTTAACACAACGCGCACAACACTGTGAAGCTGGGCTCGGTCTCTTCAGTAAGTTTCCTCCACTGCCACTACACACATGCGCACTGACGACCCAGGGTTAGGGTTACAATTTTGGATTTATTCACGCACTTCAAAAACATTTATTGAAAGTTTTATTCTTTTTACATGTTTATTTACAGCATTAAACATTAAAATGTATATTGTAATGGGCTGTATATTAACTTATTGGGAGAAAAACTGGTAGTTCTATGTAAAATCAGACGTTGTGCACCCCCATATAGCCAAAATGGCATGATCCCTATTTCCGCTGCGATGGTTCGACTGTGAGATTGACAGTCGAATCAGGCTCCATCCAGCATCGAATCCTCGACTATTCGGGGTCAGCCCTGTTCACTTTACAGTGTTATTTTATCCAAGTGAAGGTAACTTACAGACAACAGCTGGCAGGCAGTCCAGGTGAGAACAAATCCAAAGAACAAAACAGATTTCAAAAGAACATTAATCCAAATAATCAGAATAATCCAGGGAAATGGCAAAGAGACTCGACAACATACACAAATGAACAACAGCTGTTACAGAGAAGGACAAACAAGGCACAGGTGGGACATATTAAAGTTCAGACACATTAAAGACACACCGGCAAAGAAGATTTTCAAATAAAACAGGCACTAATACAACCCCAACTCAAAAAGCCCAAACCAAAACAGTTAGAAATATGTATTAGTTATGAGAGGATGAGCTCATAATTTGTGTCAGTTTAACCAAAAACTTCACAGATGCAAATGCTCTCTATTTGCATTGCGCCTTCATAGTCTTTGCTATCACTCAGAGCGCTTTTACACCAGTGGAACAGCCACCAGGGGCAATTCAGGATTCAGTATCTTGACCAGTCACTTCGACATGCAGCGGGGGATTGAACCATCGATCTTCCGATTAACGGGCAATCATACCTCCTCAGTCAGAGCCGCACCGTGTCACTGGTTAGTTGTGTTACTGGTGTGTAATGAGCTCTCATATTGACATCATCAGTTTAATAAAATGCAGTTTTTAGCATTTTTTTTCTAGGTGAACCTAAATTCTACGTCCATACAATCCATTATAAACCTTGACTCCAGCTATACTTCAATAAATCCTAATTCTTAAACAGAATTTTCTGAAAATGAAATGAGCAATACATCTATATTTGAAGCTGATGAGATATTTTGAGAGGCAAATAACTGGAAGAAGGGGAAGCACAATGTGAAACGACAATGGTGGAACGAGCTGCCACATGCCACATGCCACATGCCAAGCTCTTGAACACTCATCTCTTCTGAGGTCACTTCCTCTGATAACCTCTGACATGCACTTCGTGTGCTCTTCTTCCTCTATTAACTTTAACACTTTCCTGTCTTGACTGCACTCTTTGTTAACTCTTACTGCTTCCACTGGGTATCTACCCCCTTTGATGCACTATGTGTAGAGTGAGTATTTTCTCACAAATATTGTACTTTTTACTCCACTACATTTATCTAACAGATTTAGTTACTACTTTACAAACTAAGATTTTTACATGTGTAAAATGTTTTGTTAAAAATTAAATGTTTAAAAAAAAAGTAGGGTAAAAGTAAACCTGCTCTTTTATGAAAAGCGCTGTGAGATAACTGTTGGCGCTATATAAATAAAATTGAATTGAATGAATTGAATTGAATGAAACCTTGCGGGACCAAGGTGGCTGCATTTGCTTTTCTTCGGCTGCACCAAATGGGAACCGCCTTTTGCCTGATCGTGCACTCTGCGGGAATTTCTTCTCATGATGATCCATCCAAGAGTTGTTGAGATATTTCACCCAAAACCAGAATTTCAACCTCATCGTGGCTTTGGAGGAAAAGTCAGGGGATCCTTAAAGTCATTAGCATTCATCATCTGGTATCAATTAATGTCCACATTTTTATGACCAACCTGCAGACCAACTTTGCCATCTGAACAGTTCTCCTTACAACCATGAAATGGCAAAAGTTAAAACATCAAGCATATTTCTTCAAACATTTCTTGTTAAATCAGTGGATAATAATCAGCTGTAATATGGATTTAAACAGTTTACAAGCTTCAGGAGCAAAGACAAACAAAAAGACTCATCTAATCATTACAGATCAGTGCTAAACTCCTAAACCTGGATGAAGAGTGAATCCTGTACATCACAGTAGAATATTCACAGGCAGCAGAGCCGGGTTTGACAATCAGTGCCTCACAAGCAGAACTGCTTTGAAAGTAGACGGTAGAGTAATACAGCAAGGCAGAGGGGTTTGTGGGAGAGTTTACACTGGCAAAAATCCAGTTCATCTCATTTCCTGAGTCTGGCTTCTGGATGTGCTGCTGAAACTCCTTGTAGACATAATGAGTGGGAGATGAACAAACAGCTTCAACAACAAATCATATCAAACTCATAAGAAGCACTCTCAGTACAAAACATCCTCATTACAGCTTACAGTTTCTCTCAATCGATTTGTCACATTTACTGGAATAAACTTACAAATGTCAAATCTCCAGAAGTCAAATCCTCAAACCACATGGTACATTCAGCACACAACTCTATGGCTACGTTCAGACTACAGGCCATATGTGACTCAAGGCTTATCTTTATGTAACAGTGTGAACTGTCCAAATCCGATACAGATCGGATCTTTTTGGCTACGTTCAGACTGCAGGCCTTAATGCTCGATTCCGATTTTTCCCCAGGTCCAACATTTAATTGTTCCCCATCTAGCCTAAAGGAGCTTTCACACAGCCTTATTTTCCAGGATGCCAATATGCCGGTTCGTTGTGCTGTATGAAAGGTACCGAGCCGGAAATGAGGGTCCAATTTGATCCGTCTCTGAGTCGAGATTGTTGGTAGTAATAGAGGTGGAACGATGTGTGTGTGAAAAGCCCAGCCGGCATACTGGAACAGGTGTGGCGTTGACTCTGGACTTGTTCTGCTGTCTACAGGCTGCATATCCACAGGGAGCATTTCAGAATCAGAGCATTTTGCCTGCTGGATATGCTGACATTAGTAATCAGTGCTTGCTTTTTTTGCTTCTACAATGATTAAGTAGCCTACGTAGTTAAATGTTTTATTTTTTTGCCTGTTTTAACATTGTTTATTGTTGTTTTAAGATCAACAGTCTGCCCAGGGTGTTTTATTTGGAAAATTGACCAGATTAGCTCTGGCAGCCATGACTTTGCAGGTGACCTGCCAACCCGGATCGCTATGTAAAAGCATTGAACATGTGTATAATTGCATTTGAAAGAAATATGATTCAGTAACAAACAAATTAGTATTAGATCCGCAAGGCTTGCTCAGTGCATTTTGTACCAAATCATTAATAAATGACTATAGTCACATGAACAACTGACCTAATGTTCATAGTCATAAAGTTTGACAAAGCAATTGAGAAAAACTGTAAATACAAACAGGTATAGAATTGATTAATTCCAGATGGAGCGAGATTCTGTCACTGCAAGAGTGAAAACGCTAAGTCATTGTTGGCCAATATTTATTAGGGGTCCAAGCCCGAGTGGACTGGGAACCCAAGAATGCAAGGCATCGCGGTTCCCAGTACCGGGGGGCGGGCGGCTTGCACCAGGAGGCTTGGACCCGTTTAGCAACAGTTCTAGTTGGTTTTATTTTTGTCTATTACTGTAAACAAGAGTTTTAAAAATCTTATTCTTGAAATCCAAATACTTAAATATCTGACATCACTCAGAAATGAGTAATATAATATTGCACAACATTTCCAGCAACATCAATTCTACAAACAAAGTAGATGCAGAAATATTCATTCATGCACTGACCTCTTTGAGGTTCTGTGCTGCTGCTTGTTTTCTTGTGTTCTTTAAATGTGAAAATCCTGGAAGAAAGAAAAAGAAAGCAAGCCGACATAAGGACATAAAGTGTAATAATTTCATCACATTTCATCAATTCATACATCTCTTTATCTACCTAATCCACCTGTACTGTCCAGGTAGGTTGCAATCTGGACTTTGTATTTTCCAGTGTGGTTTCATGGAGCAGGACTTAACTAACACTGTTTATCATCAGAAATGAGCAAAGATGAAAGCTAGAAAAAAATCTTCAAAATCAGTCATGAAAAATACATGTCTAGTCACTACTAATATCATACAGTGTGTCTGCTTTGGTATTTTTAGTCATCACCTCCTCACAGGGTGGAGCTGGTGTAAATGTGTTTTTCTGTGGGCAACATGTGCGTGTTTCTTCTGCAAACTGGTACTCTTACGTTTGTAGATTAGGATCAACATCAGCACAAACAGCAGCAGCAGCACAGCTACACAGACGATCACAGTAACGACGACCTGAGAGCCACCTGCAAGATAAACCCAAAAAAATGTCCAGACGTGTTTAAATAACATTAAATACGGGTTATTACCATTCAGATTTGTTTGTGTTGAGTAGATTTAAGTGGACATTTACAGAACTTAAATATTAAATTTAGGGGTGGTGATGGAGCAGTGGATAATCCACACGCCTTTGATGTGTGAGATTGTGATACATCCATCAGTGTGTCCATGAACAAGACACTTAACCCCTAGTTGTTCCTGAGGCGTGCAACCTCTGATATATTAGCAATTGTAAGTCACTTTGGTCCAGGAATGAGCTACAAGTGTCTCATTCATTTTTTTTAACACACACACACACACACACACACACACCACCACACGCTTACTGTTTTATTTATTTATTTTATTTTAACTTTTTAATATATTTTTGTTTACACACAGATGCTTAATGTTTTATTTATTTATTTTATTAAATTTTTTTAAATATATTTAAATTTTTCTTACACAAACACATATGCTTTAATTATTTTACACTTTAATTACTTGTTTAATGAAATGTATGGGGTTGATTGTTCTTATGTAGTTTGTAAGATGCTTTGGCAATATTGTTGTTACACATTCATGCCAATAAAGCTAATTTGAATTGAATTGAATTGAATGAGACTGAGTTTTTTAGCTGCTTCAGTTCCAGGGTCCTGGTGTTGTTCATGCTGACTCACTGTTATGACTTACTGGGACAATTAAATAGAAAAGGATACATAATTATTGTTAATAAAACCTTTTTCTACTGTGACAAGTCAAAACATTTGCTTTGAATACAGTCTACTGTGTAACAGTCTTTATAGACCTGTTTTAAAACACAGTCAGCATGGTCATCATCATCTGGAGCTGTGTTGAGGAATTTAGGAGTACATTTTAAAAGTTTTTAAAACATTCCTCCTCCCACGCCTCTTGCTCTTCTGCAGCAGAAGGTTAAGATATCAAACATGCTCTCTTACCACGACTCTCAGCAGACACAGTAGTTGACTGGGTTGAAATAACAGGAGATGTGGATGAAGTTGGTGATACTCTTTACATTTATTAAATTGGCCTTGAGTTTAAATTTCAGATTAATTTAGCCGCTTCAGTTTCAGCGTCCTGGTGTTGTTCATGCTGACTTGTGACTTACTTGGGACACTTGACATAGAAACCATCACTATTATATATTAATAACCTGTGCTCTTCCTGCTGTGACAATTCAAAACATCTGCTATTAAAAAACGTCTATTGTGTTACAGACCTTTTGTAGTAACAGTAAAATTATAGTTGACATTGTGGAAAATTCTCTTATTTCTTTTCTGACAGAAAGTTCTCTTTACAGCCAGTTTGGAACAGGAACATTTCAAAACATGCATAGTGAAACACTCAACAGTAGATCTGTGTTGATAAAACTCAGCAGCTTTTTGGTTGTTGCTCATACAGTCCTGCTGCTCACGTCACTGCAGCACGCTGCTCTGAACATGTGCAGGAAATGAAAACAAGAGCATAAATAGCATCAAGTGATCTTGATGCAGACTGAGTCTGCCAGTGACAGGGTATCACAGCTGACTGCCATTTGAAAAAAGTCAAATACTTTGAGGATAATTAAGTGGCTTATTAGTAATGAAGAACAGTTTGCTTCTTCACATACAGTATCATTTTTAATTATTTTGTCTTTCAATGAAAATATGATAATTGAGGTAAAACAAAATGTGACACATTCTGTTTCACAGTGATGTTCTCATTTTTACTTGTGTTAATAATCCAGTGTGTTATGTGGCATATTTGTTCAGCTGGAGCAAAGATGATGAGCAGAGCTTTGTGTCATCAAGAAAGTTAAAACCAATTCAGCTGTTAGACGATCCTTTCACACTGTGGCAGACCCTAAACTCATTCAGATAAGTCAGGAGAGAGTCATAAGCATATGACAGCTTACTACATTTACTTTTTTGATTTTCAGTAGAGTTGTATTTAAACTTTAAGGAAATCCACTGTTTAATTTTGAAAAATATTCTAAAGTCAACGACTAATCGTGTTAATTAATTGTGATCTGAATATTGACCAAAATATAGTGATTTTGCCATAATAGAAGGTCCAATGGGATGCTCTTGCCATGAATGAGAACCAGGGTCAGATTACATCTACACAATAAAACAACATCACTCACCTACAGTCATCACCATTTTGTGGAAGAATTTGTTGCTGCGTGTTTCGTTAGTGGTTTCTGCTCCACACCAGTATGTCCCAGTGTCGTCTGTTGTTACTTCTCTCACTGTTATGGTATATTTCTTGTCTTTGTCCTCCTTCATGGAAAACTTCCGGTGTTCTTTGGGGCTGTGAGGTGCTTACTAGAGGTTGACATATAGATGGATCTTCTCCCTTACAGATGCATGTTTGTCAGAGAATCACTTCGATTTTTACAATAGTATGTGAGATTTTGTCCAACAGTTGGAGACTTTGTAAAGTTAGTAATAAAAGCTGTAGAGAGACAGACAGACAGACAGCATTTGAGTGACAACATATTTCAGAGACACCAAAATTATCTGTGTGAGTAAATCAAAGCTCAAAGTGTCAGATGTGTGCTGCTCACCTTTAACCTCCAGCTTTATCTTTCTGAGAGCAGCTCTGTAACTTCCTTCACGTGTTTCCACTCCACACCAGTAGACACCAGCATCATGTGAGGACACGTTACTGATGGACACGCTGAAGCTACTGTTGGTTTCTGTGAGAGTGAATGTCCCCTTTGACTTCAGAGAGGATTTTGTTGATAAAATATCCTCACAGATGAAACCGTTGTCTTTGCAGAAGAACTTGTATTTTTTTCCTGTGTAATCACATGTGATGGTGGTTTTAGCTGTTCTGTACGCAGTTTGAATAAATTGTCTCTGGCAGCCGTCGTCTCTGCAAATAAACAAGGCAAAAAAGTGAAATGTAAGTAAATAGGAAAATGTTGTTTCTATATCCAACGAAGGTTAAATGAAGGGCAACTGGACTTGGTTGAAGCTACTGGAAGACGTTTCGTCCCTTATCCAAAGGACTTCTTCAGAACTGAAGAAGTATCCAAAGGATACGAAACGTCTTCCAGTAGCTTCAACCAAGTCCAGTTGCCCTTCATTTTAACCTTCGTTGGATAACTATGACCTGAATGACTGAGAATCTTCATAGACATGTTGTTTATATAGCACCTTTTAAAACCAGAAGTAGCATGTTCTTCACAGGTGCACAGAAAATCCCAAAATATAAAACACAGCAAGAATTCAAAGGAGTGGTTAAACATAAGAAAATATAAAAAGAACAACACAAAACCATTCAGATAAATTATAAAAAGGTTGTGAAAAGGCTGTTTGATACATGTGGAGTTTTAAAATTTTGTGACTCAGCTGATCAAAAAATATCACTAATAATGTGCTATGGATGGAAATGCATCTTATCTCATATATAGCAAAGTGTAATAATTCTGCTTTTTTGCAAACAGAAGACAAAATGATGTGATGTGATAGCAAGTTTACAAAATACAGAATAAAGTGTTTAAGCTTGGGAATGAATTACAGTGTACACAAACGTTCATAAGTTTGAGCTGATGGCTCCAAACTTTAAATATCTGACTTATGATTCAATCTGTTATCAACAATCTTTGGCTTGATGTGTCCCTCAAAATCAAGTTTCTGAAAATGTTATTAATTACATGTGCATTGAGTTGTTACATGTTAGGTTAGAATATTTATGTTTATGTTGTATTATATTTTGTGTTTCTCTTACCAACTTCCAATTCCAGTTTCTTGATTTCATTGTCATTAAATTTACACGTGTACGTCCCAGAGTCCTCTTGCTGTATTTGTTTAATGGCCACCCTGAGAGTTTTACTTTTTGTATCATGGTACAGTGAAATTCTTCTGTTTTTTTCCCAAACATCCTTTTTAGTGCTTTTTATGGTTGTTTTTTTGGGAATAACTACATTAATATGTTTATATGTTTCAGTTGTTGGATATTTGCAGGTGAATTCAACCCATCCTTTTCTGCATCCCTTCACTTTAGACGCTTCAGACGAGGCCTCACAACCTGTAGATCAGACAAAGACAAAAGTTCACATCATGTCAGACACTGAAACAATCCCAGAGCAACTGCAGCAGTCTGAATGAACTCTTTCTGCATCAGTAGACACAAAGATGAATCAGTTAATGGCTGTAGGAGGAAATATAGAGTGTGAGGATGAGCTCTGCTGTTATTAGTTTCTACTGTCTTTTAAACTTCTTTAGTCTTGTTGATCACAATACTGCTCTGGAAAACTACCCTCCTGTTGTTGTTGTTTGTTTTTTTTTTGAAGCTGTGACTATCTGGACCAATCAGCTGGTAAAACAGAGTAAATTTTGGGGCTCACATTGTTCAGGTGGCCAGACACTCGGCTCAAAATGAATGCTGGTATTGCTGTGTTTCTGCTGGATGTGTTTGGATCAACAGTTTGCTAACAAGTTCACCGTGTAAACTTTTAGCTCATGTTCATTGTTTCTAAATGGCCAATACTTAGTAAATGCAGATGATAAAATGGGGCTGATTTGTTTAAATGGCTTTGTTTAAAAATGTACTGGATTAAACTGGAATCTATCCAAATGTAAATACTGGATTCAAAGCTTAGCTACCTCAAGGCAGCAGTTCTAAGCTGCAAACCTTTCAGTGTGGTCCATGACATCTGTAAACATCTCACAATTATAAGGTGGTGGTGATACAGGCCATGTTTCTTGGAGATGTTGACAATGAATGATACCCAGGGCCATACAAACAGGGGTCTTAAGGCTTCATATTCACATAAATTAGTTACATTAGTGTCTAACAGAGTCTCTGAGCAAGAGTCCAATTCAAGTCTCAAGTCTCTTGTGGTTAATACGAATGTTGCATCACCTGCTGCGTTCAATCCGGGTTGCTAATAAAACTGCATGGCTATAAGGAATTCTGTAACTGTAACCTGTTTTTCATTTACAGAGCACAACCATGTAATGTGCAATGCAATTAATGGCAGCTTATTAACTACTGTAAATCAACACACTCCCCAGACTCTTAAACCCAGTGTAAAGTTAACTAAATGAAACTGTAAAGTTACATGGTCATCAATAAAGCTGTAACCTGTTTTTAACTTACAGAGCACAACCAATGTGCAATGCAGTCAACGACAGCTTAAACACACCCTGCAGACTCTCAAACCAGTGTAACATTATAACTAAATAAAACTGTAAGGTTACATCAACAATAAACCTGTAACCTCTTTCCAGCCAACGGTAATAATTAACGTGATGGCAGCCAGCGGGACATAAATGATTACGTTAATTGACTACCACAAGTTTGGCAAGTAAACAAACCCTCATTCATCTTTTCATAACGAACGACAGTCGGAGTTAACCTCCAGTAGGTCGTAGCTAAATGCTAGAAGCAAGCTAACGTTAGATGGCCAATGCTGAGCTCAACATGTTTACTAACCTCAGGTTACTAACCTATTTACGTTCAGCGCGTCTTTGTTTGGGTCTTGTTGTATTAAGTTTTAAAGTCAAAGTTTATGATAAATAGCTCAGCAGCTTCCGGTGTGGTCCTCTCTCACGTGTGGCTGCACATAGCAGATACAACGTGTTACGTAGGCATGTTATAGGTAACGGAGGGAGGGAATAACACCAGACGCTTCCTAAAAATAAACGCGTCCCGCACCTCAAGTCCGAGTCGAGTCTGAAGTCTTTTGAGGACGAGTTTCAAGTCCAGTCTGAAGTCACTGTGTGTGTGACTTAAGTCGCACTCTAACGAAAGTTAAAGTCAAGGGTAACTGGACTTGGTTGAAGATACTGGAAGACGTTTCGTCCCTCATCCAAAGGACTTCTTCAGTTCTGACTGACTGGCAGGGAAACTCAGCTATTTAACCTCAGTGGGGTCGTTTGCCAGGGTCATCGATACCGCTGGTTCGTTAGTGTTCCCATCCATCTTCTCTGTCTAAAATGTGCACCTGGTGGTCCTCAAACGAGTGTCCTCTGTCCTTCAGATGTAAGTAGACTGCAGAGTCTTGACCTGAGGAGTTGGCCCTTCTGTGTTTGCGTTTGTGTAGTGGTTGTTTATGCTAATCAGTGTTCCCTAAAACCCATGATGACTTCCTCAAATGTCTTATTTTGTCAGTGACCCAAAAATATTCAGTTTACTGTCGTAGAGGAGTAGAAAACAGAAGTTTTTAAATACTCAAACTGACTGATCAATTATCAAAAGACTTGGAGATTTAATCAAATCGAATCTTTGCTGCTCTAATTAATTGTATTGTCACTCATAATTCTGCCATTACAATTATATACCGAACAGTGAATCTCCGGTCCTTTTTTGAATATTGCTGCCACAGTTAGGGCAGCTAGAAATGTTATCATGAGTTTGGTTCTTGCACCTGTTTGGATCTTCTGAACATACAGGACTACACGACTTTCACTTCTGGTTGTATTTTCTTTACGTTTAAGAGTAGACACCACAACAAATAACTATCAATATTAGCAAACCATGTTTAAGTCTTTATGAGTTGTCAAAAACAATTCTACATGAATTCATTAAAAAGCATTACCTCCTGTGTACAAAGAGATGTTTTCATTAACAGACTGGATGTTGTATCATATTCAGACATCAGCTCTGATGGCTGCACATTCAGATATTCAAATCACAAAAACTACCTGTGTAGTTACCTTTTATTGACAGACTGTAGGTTGGGTCAGTGTTGTGCAGGATGAATTAGTAAATCAGAAAATATCTTTTTACCTGTCATTAGTGAGAGGAAGAGAAGAAAGCTCCTCATTTCGTTGATCTTGGATGTTGAAATCGTCAGTCAAACTATTTAACTCCAGTTGGTTTTGTCAGTTTCTCTTTTCATTAGTTGGTTGAGCTGCTGTTTCTGCCCAGACCTGCTTCCTGAGATGTTACACACGCAACTTCTCATCTTCTTCCTCTTCCTGTCACTGAGCTTTCAGTTTTGTATATAACAAGCATTATTCCTGTCAGGCTTTTTCTTTAACTGATTGGTCCATCTTGCTGTAAATCAACATATTAGCAGCCCTGGTCCTCAACAAAATGAAATACCACACTTGGTTGTTTTTATAGATATCCAAGCAACATTTGAGCATCACTTTTGACTATGTCCCCTTCTTCCTATCGGGAAATGAGGTTTTACAGGGTTCATAAAAGAGCTGCTTGTGTTATTCATTAGTTATTATGATGGAATAACCTAATTACATTCTAGGTATTTATCCTATGAAGTCAAGGGCGTAACCCGCCTCTCGCCCGATGCCAGCTGGGATTGGCTTCTGCCCCTCCACTACCATGTACGTAGGATAAGCTGTTGACGATGGACGGATGGATGGATGTTAGGTTTTGTCAAATGCAGATACGGAATCATAGATTTGGACACTGAGGCCAGATTCACCAGATTCACTTTACTGTGTTTATTTTATCCAAGTGAAGGTAACTTACAGAAAACAGCTGGCAGGCAGTCCAGTTAAGAACAAATCCAAAGAACAAGAACAAAAACAGATTTCCAAGGACCATGAATCATAACATAATCAGAATAATTCAGGGAAATGGCAAAGAGACTCGACAACATACACAAATGAACAACAACTGTTACAGAGACAGATACTTAGGAAGGTGACAAACAAGGCACAGGTGGGACACATTAACACTGAAAGCTCTTTTACACCAGTGGAACAGCCACCAGGGGCAATTCAGTCTTTTTAGTCTTTGTAACCACTCGAAGGCATTTAAACCACATTGCATTCACCATTCACACACATTCTTACCCCAGTGGAACAGCACTAGGGGCAATTCAGGGTTCAGTATCTTCCCCAAGGACACTTAAACATGCAGCCCGGAGGAGCCAAGGATTGGACCATCGATTTTCCAATTAATGGGCAACCTGCTCTACCTCCTCAGCCACAGCCGCACTCTGTTACTGGTTAGTTACGTTACTGTTGTGTAATGAGCTCTCATATTTGACATCATCACAGTTTAATAAAAATGTATTTTTTTGCATTTTTTCTAGGCGAACCTAAATTCTACATGCGTATAATTCATTATAAATCTTGACTGCAGCTATACACTTCAATAAATTCTCATTTTAAAACAGTCCTGGTTATTCTGAAAAAGAAATGAGCAATACATCTATATTTGAGGCTGATAAGATATTTTCAGAGGGAAATAACTAGAAGTAGGGGAAGCACAATGTGAAACCACAATGGTGGAACGAGCTGCCACATACCACATGGAAAGCTCTTGAACACTCATCTCTTCTGAGGACACTTCCTCTGATAACCTCTATTAACTGTTTTTGCATGTACATCTGAAACAAGTCGATTAGTCAATTAGTCAACAGACAGAATATTATATAGGGTATATAAAGTAATTAAGTAATTTTTTGTGTAAAACATTTCATAGTTCCAGCTTAAAAAATGTGAGGATTTTCTGCTTTTACTTAATTATTTTAATGTTTTATATATTTGTAAAAAGGTTTTCTGCTTTTACATTAAAGCATGAGGAATAATAATCTAATGATATAAAATAGCTGATGTGCTGACTTAATGTGATGCTAGACTTAACATAAGTTATGCTGGTTATAAATTTTGTCTGATGTCTGCTTGTGCTGCAAGACGTCACCATGTCATATGTCATTAAAGTGGATAATAATCAACTGTAATATGGACTTAAACAGTTTACAAGCTGAGCTTCAGGAACAAAGACAAACAAAAAGACTCAACTAGACATTACAGATCAGTGCCACAGTCCTAAAACTTTGTGAAGAAGAGTGAATCCTGTACGTCACAGTAGAATATTCACATGCAGCAGAGCCGGGTTTGAGGATCAGTGCCTCACAACCAGAGCTGCTTTGAAAATAGACAGTAGAGTAATACAGTGAGGCAGAGGGGTTTGTGGGAAAGGTGGCACTGGCAAACATCCAGTTCACCTCATTTCCTGAATCTGGCTTCTGAACGTGCTGCTGGAACTCCTTGTAGACATAATGAATGGAGAAATAAAAAAAAACAGCTTCAACAACAAATCATATCAAACTCATATAATAAGCACTCTCAGTAAAAAACATCGTCATTACAGGTTACAGTTTCTCTCAATTGATGTACTATCCTCACACCACATGGTACATTCAGCACACCACTCTATGGCTACGTTCAGACTGCAGGCCAAAGTGACCAAAATCCGATTTATTTGCTCACATGTGACTCAGATCTGATCTTTTTAAAACAGTGTGAACAGGCCAAGTCAAACGGAATCTGATGTTTGATGTTTGTTTTCGAAAGAGATTGGATCTTTTTGACGTCGTTCAGACTGCAGGCATTAATGCTTCGATTTCAATTTTTTTTCCCCAGATACGATTTTTTTGTTGACAGATATGGGCCACGTTTAATCAATAATGTGAACTGTCAAACAAAAAAAATCAGATTTGGGAAAAAAATCTGTATCGAGCATTAAGGTCTGCAGCCTGAACGAAGCCTATGTGACCAGCAAAAGGTGATTACTCAATCAAATTGATATCTGCCATAGCACAGGGACACTGTGGAGCGGCCCAGATTAGCTCCAGAGGCGTGCGATGGTAAGTCGCTTTGGATAAAAGCGTCAGCCAAAGCCTAGTTCACACTACACTGTGTTTGAGAACTGATTGGTTGTGAGTTTCATCTGTCAGCTAAATTGGAAAACGGTTTTGTTTGCATGCTCTAAATTGTGTGAAAAGCCACAGCCGGTGTGGCGTTTCAACACTCTTGTCAAGTCACGGTCTTTTTTTTTCACAGTCTGACTCCAAAAGTCCTCTGACTCAAGTTGCACCACACTTTTATTACGTCCTCAGCCAAGCGTTAGCGTCCACTGCAGTGTCTCTGAATGGCCTTGTTGTTGTTTTTTTTTTCCTAAATTACAATTATGTGTCTAATATAAGTTTGACAGGTTATTGTGATAGTTGGTCGCTCCATTTAGCATGTATGTACTGACCTTATGTTCATAGTCGTATAGTTTGACAAAGTTTAATAGTCATTTGACGATTATGCCAAAGCAATTGAGAAAAACTGTAAAATGCAAACAGGTTAATAGTTGATTAATTCCAGATGTAGCAGAAAGCGAGATTTTGTCACTGCAAGTGTGAAAACGTTGTGGTTGGCCAATATTATTTTGTATTGTTTTTGTCTATTACTGCAAACAAGAGTTTTAGAAGTTCTTTCTTTATTACTTGAAATCTAAATACTTAGATATCTGACATTCAGAAATGAGTAATCCAGCTACAGCAAAATTTTCCCAGCAATAACAATTCCACCAATAAAGTACCACCAAATGCAGAGATATTCATTCATACACTGACTTCTTTGATGTTCTTTGCTGCTGCTCCTTTTTTGTTCTGTAAATGTGAAAATCCTGGCGGAAAGAAAAAGAAAGCAAGCCGACAGAAGGACATAAAGTGGATTCCTCTTATCTCTTTTCATCAAATTCATACACACTTTCTCTACTAACTTGATCTACCTGCACTCTCCAGGTAAGTTGCACTCTTGATTTTGTATTTTTCAGTGTAGTTTCATGGAATAGGACTTAACTATTGCTGTGTATCCCCAAAATTGAGCAAAGATGAAAACTACAAAACTAACGTCACACAGAAGGTCTGCTTTGATCTTTCTAGTCATCACCTCCTTACAGGGTGGAGCTGGTGTGAATGTGGTTTTCTGTGTACAATACGTCTTCTACAAACTGGTAATAACCCTTACGTTTGTAAATTAGCACGAACAGCAGCAGCACAGCCACACAGACGATCACAGTAATGATGACCTGAGAGCCACCAGGAAGAAAAAAAAAAATCCAGACTTGTTTAAAACAGAGTCAACACGGGTCATTATCATCCAGAGTTGTCTTTGTTGAGAAAGTGACGAGCACATTTGCAGGAATAAAATTTTTAAACAGCTTTTAAAACATTCCTCTTCCTCATCTTGCTCCTTTGCAGCAGAAGGTTTAAGATATCAAACATGCTCTCTTATCACAACTCTCAGCAGACACAGTAGTTGGCTGGGTTGAAAAAACAGGAGATGTGGAGGATGTTAGTGACACTGAAAAAATAGTAAGAAAATAGACAGAAAAGCACTTAGAGCAGACTTAGAGGTCAGATTTCACATAACAATCTTTTTTTCCCTTTTCCCTTGCACAGGATGGGTTGATTCATACATCGACCTTGAGAATAAATGTTACAACTTTTATATTGGCCCGCCACTGGATCTGAAACACAATAAAAGAGGAAACTAAATAATGAATACATAAAACATAAAGTATAACAAATGAGACTGCGTCCATTCTGCTGCTTCAGTTTCAGGGTCCTGGAGTTGTTCATACTGACTCACTGTCATGACTTAATGTGACACTTGAATAGAAGCCATCATTGATGTTATTAACACCTGTGCTGTGAGAATAAAACACTCAACACTAAATCTGTGTTGATAAAACTGATCAGATTTGGTTGTTGGTGATAGTTCTGCTGTCACATCACTGCAGGACGCTGCTCTGAGCATGTGCAGGAAATAAAAACGAGCAAAAATAGCGACAACCTCATCAACAGTTTGCTTCTTCACATACAGTATAAAGGGTCTGATTTATTCCGCAATTTTAAATTATGATTTTGCTTTCAATAATTATGAAAACAAGATCAGCTAGATAAATAACTTTTGTGACGCATTTGGTTTTGCTATGATGCTCTCGTTTTGACTTGTATTAATAATCCAGAGCGTTATGTAGCGTATTAGTTTAACTGGAGTCAAGATGATGGGCAGAGAGCTTTGATCAACAAGAAAGGTAAAACCAATTCTGCTGTTAGATGATCGTTACATTATACACCTGGAATACAACTGTAACTGTTTGATGAGAAGGAACCCGATATACAACAGTTATTACACAATCTTTCAAAAATATTCCAGGCGAATTTCCATGTTTTGGCCATATTTACTGTTTAAATGTTCATTGGGAGTTTTCTTCAAAACATTATTTCTCTCCATACAACCACGTTCCAAATACCATTAAGATTCCAACACATTGAAATATTGATTAAAAACAGTCAATCTTCCTGTGACCAAAAGCACTCCCATGCTTTACAGGCCACAGCTTGAGAACAGAACATCCTATGGGCTCTTTTTGTTCGTACATATCCTAGATGTCTGTGTTGCTCCTACGGGTCGCCAGCAGAGGCAGACAAAGACCGCCTCTAAAAATGATGCAGAAAAACTAGTCCATGCATTTGTTACCTCTAGGCTGGATAACTGCAATTCCTTATTATCAGGCTGCTCGAAAAAGTCCATTAAGACTCTTCAGCTGATCCAGAATGCTGCAGCACGTGTTCTGACAGGAACCAGGAAAAGAGATCACATTTCTCCTGTTTTAGCTTCTTTGCATTGGCTTCCAGTAAAATCCAGAATAGACTTTAAAATCATTCTTCTTACCTACAAAGCTCTTAATGGTCAGGCACCATCTTATCTTAAAGAGCTCATAGTACCTTACTACCCCACCAGAGCACTGCGCTCCCAGAATGCAGGGTTACTTGTGGTTCCTAGAGTCTCCAAAAGTAGACTAGGAGCCAGAGCGTTCAGCTATCAAGCTCCTCTCCTGTGGAACCAGGTTCCAGTTTGGGTTCAGGAGGCAGACACCATCTCCACATTTAAGAGTAGGCTTAAGACTTTCCTCTTTGATAAAGCTTATAGTTAGGGCTGGCTCAGGTAGTCCTGAACCATCCCTTAGTTATGCTGCTATAGGCCTAGACTGCCGGGGGATTTCCCATGATGCACTGAGCTCCTCTCTCCTCTACTTTCTCTCCCTCTGTATGCAACCTCATCCCATTATTGCATGTTACTAACACAACTTCTCCCCTTTCTGGTAGTCTTGTGCTTTCTTGTCCCTCTCCTCTCTCCTCCTATCACTTCCTGCAGGTTTTCTGGCTCTGGAGCTGTGGAGTCTGGATCTGTGGTTGCGGGTCACCTGCTGCCCCTGTGTTCCTGCTCGACACCCTCTGCTGCAACGACTATTTTTGCTAGTCTTATTGTTATTATTGTTATTATAATCATTAACATTACGATGGTTACCATTAACACTATTATAAATATCTGTACCATTTTTCATTTAGTCTATAGCAACATTACCTTCACTGTGTGTACCTCTGTGTGTATATTGTGTAGGCTGCCTCCCTCCCCTCTCTCTCTCCTTACATCTCTCTCTCCTTACATCTCTCTCTCTCTCTCCTTACATCTCTCTCTCTCTCTCTCTCTCACCCCAACCGGTCGAGGCAGATGGCCGCCCACCCTGAGCCATGGTTCTGCTCGAGGTTTCTGCCTCTTAAAAGGAAGTTTTTCCTTGCCTCTGTCGCCTAGTGCTGCTCTTGGTGGGAACTGTTGGGCTTCTGTAAATAACATCACAGAGTACGGTCTAGACCTGCTCTTTTATGAAAAGCGCTGTGAGATAACTGTTGTTGTGATTTGGCGCTATATAAATAAAAATTGAATTGAAAAATTGAATTGAAATTGAATTGAATTGAATTAACTTTTTATGTTTATTTGTTGTATAATATTTTATTATTGAAAAGGTTTGACCAAGTTTTATTTGAGTTTAAAATCATATTAAATGTGAGTGACTCTTACCAACTTCCAATTCCAGTTTCTTGATTTCATTGTCTTTAAATTTACACTTGTATGTCCCAGAATCCTCTTGCTTTAAATGTTTAATGGCCACCGTGAGAGTTTTATTTTTTGTATCATGGTACAGTGAAACTTCCAAACATCATTTTTAGTGCTGTTTATGGTTATTTCTTTGGGAATAACTAATCTGTTTATATTTTTCCATTGGGTTTGGATATTTGCAGGTGAATTCAACCCATCCTTCTCTGCATCCCTTCACTTTAGACGCTTCAGACGAGGCCTCACAACCTGTAGATCAGACAAAGACAAAAGTTCACATCATGTCAGACAAGGAAACAATCCCAGAGCAACTGCAGCAATCTGAATGAACTCTTTCTGCATCAGTAGACACAGAGATGAATCAGTTAATGGCTGTAGGAGGAAATATAGAGTGTGAAGATGAGCTCTGCTGTAACGTTATTAGTTTAATCATCTATCTGATCTACTGTACTTTAAACTTCTTTTATCTTGTTAATCACATCACTGCTCTTAAAAACTGAATGCTGGAGTTCCTGTGTTTGGATCAACAGTTTGCTGACGTGCTGAAGTTCACCTTGTCAAAATGTTTGCAACAGCTTGTGTTGTTTTCAAATGGCCAATGTGTCCTGGATATGTTGATGTTATGTCTAATGGCTTCATTTTCACATAGCAAGTGTCTATACAGCCCAGCAAACACCTGCTGTTTTCTTTTATTTACCTGCATAAACTGTAGAGCTGCAGCCAATGATTTTTTTCATTGTTGATTCATTTCATTATTAATGTAATAATTTAATAAAATTGTGAAAAAAAAAAATGCTGATCAGTTTGATGACTTCCTTGATTGTTTTGTTTTGTTAATAACCCAGAGGTTTTCAGTTTACTGTCGTAGCAAAGTAAAGACACCAGAAGATATTCACATTTTAGGGTTCAAGAAGCTGGAAAGAGAGAATTTTGACTTTAAAAAAAATACTCATTCTGATTGACCAATTACCAAAAGATTTAGCGATTTAATCAAATCTTTGGAGCTCTAATAAATTGTGTTGTCACTCATAAGTCTGCCATAACATTTAGATACATTACAGTGAAGTTTCTGTCCATTTCTGAATATTGCTGCCACTGTTAGGGCAGCTATGTTACCATGAGTTTGGTTCTTGCAACTGTTTGGTCCTTTTAAACCGACAGGACTACACGACTTTCACTTCTGGTAGTGTTTTCTTTACTTTTAAGAGTAGACACCACAATAAATAAGTCTATTAAGTTCATTATTAGCAAACCATGTTTAAGTGTTTCTGAGTTGTCAACTCCACATGAATAAATTAAAGACTATTACCTCCTGTGTACAAAGGTTTTTTGTCAGATGTTTTTATTAACAAATTCAAACATCAGCTCTGAAGGCTGCATATTCACGTGAAATCACAACAGCTGTGTAGTTACCTTTCATTAACAGACTGTAGGTTGGATCACTGTTGTGTCGGATGAATCACAGAAGCAGAAAATATTTTTAAATGAGTTTTAAATACAGAAGACAGCTATTTGACACTGTTGGTTTTACTTTGTGAACCAGAACAAATACTGTGACTGTGTTAGAGTAATACAAAATATGTAGCTTAATCCACAAACAGAATGTATTAAACCTAGTTAGTTTCTTAAGAGGCTGTAAAAGTTTTCAATCAAATCTCTAAAATCAGGAGTCAGGCAGCAGAAATCTTTTTACCTGT
>NW_024044041.1:0-9904 GCF_014851395.1 Micropterus salmoides
ATACAGTTGTATTTTAGTATTAAAACTCCATTTAGAACTTAAAACCACAAAAGGAGAGTAACCCTGTCGCTTAGGCTTAAGAAGCAACGCATATGTCTAAATTGTTTTCAGGTATGTGTAGAACAAAGTCAGACCATTGTAGAAAACTTGGTCGATGTGTCAACAGGTCACTGGAAGCCATCAGCTCAGTGTGTAAAGACTAAAACAGCCAGTTCTACCTTTTAGGGGCTTAAATGTCAAAATCACTGAGTTGAGCTCCAAATGGCTTCAAACTCACCCAGAAGACTCATACAACAACGCCATCAAAAATCTGAATCCCAACCTACTACCACCTTTCCCGCTACATCTCTCAGGGGCCACCAGGGGCCCAAAATCTCAACAGCTATATTCAGCGTCTCACACAGATCATACAGTTGTATTTTAGTATTAAAACTCCATTTAGAACTTAAACCACAAAAGGAGAGTAACCCTGTCGCTTAGGCTTAAGAAGCAACGCATATGTCTAAAATTGTTTCTTCAGGTATGTGTAGAAACAAAGTCAGACATTGTAGAAAACTTGGTCCCATGTGTCAACAGGTCACTGGAAGCCATCACTCAGTGTGTAAAGACTAAAACAGCCAGTTCTACCTTTTAGGAGCTTTAAATGTCAAAATCACTGAGTTGAGCTCCAAATGGCTTCAAACTCACCCAGAAGACTCATACACAACGCCATCAAAAATCTTGAATCCCAACCTACTACCACCTTTCCCACGCTATCTCTTCAGGGGCACCAAGGGGCCTAAAATCTCAACAGCTATATTCAGCGTCTCACACAGATCATACAGTTGTATTTTAGTATTAAAACTCCATTAGAACTTAAACCACAAAAGGAGAGTAACCCTGTCGCTTAGGCTTAAAAAGCAACGCATATGTCTAAAATTGTTTCGTCAGGTATGTGGAACAAAGTGAGACCATTCAGATTATACAGTTGTATTGTAGTATTAAAACTCCATTGAGAACTTATTCGGTGGCTTATATCACAAAGACCACAAAAGGAGAGTAACCCTAGCGCTTAGGCTTGAGATGCAACGCATATTTTAAAATTGTTTCTTCAGGTATGTGTAGAACAAAGTGAGACCATTTAGAAAACTTGGTCCCATGTGTCAACAGGTCACTGGAAGCCATCAGCTCAGTGTGTAAAGACTAAAACAGCCATCTTCTACCTTTTAGGAGCTTAAATTTCAAAATCACTGAGTTGAGCTCCAAATGACTTCAAACTCACCCAGAAGACTCATACACACAACGCCATGAAAAAACTGAATCCCAACTGCTACCACCTTTCCCAAGCTCTCTCTTCAGGGGCCACCAAGGGGCCCAAATATCAACAGCATAGCAGGCTCACACAGATCATACAGTTGTATTTTAGTATTAAAACTCCATTGAGAACTTATTCGGTGGCTGTATATCACAAAGACCAAAAGGAGAGTAACCCTATCGCTTAGGCTTGAGATGAAACGCATATGTTTAAAATTGTTTCTTCAGGTATGTGTAGAACAAAGTGAGACCATTGTAGAAAACTTGGTCCATGTGTCAACAGGTCACTGGAAGCCATCAGCCAGTGTGTAAAGACTAAAACAGCCATCTTCTACCTTTTAGGAGCTTAAATGTCAAAATCACTGAGTTGAGCTCCAAATGACTTCAAACTCACCCAGAAGGACTCATACACACAACGCCATAAAAAAACTTGAATCAACCTGCTACCACCTTCCCAAGCTACGTCTCTTCGGGGCCACCAAGGGGCCCAAAATCTCAAACAGCTATATCAGCGTCTCACACAGATCATACAGTTGTATTTTAGTATTAAAACTCCATTTAGAACTTAAACCACAAAAGGAGAGTAACCCTGTCGCTTAGGCTTAAGAAGCAACGCATATGTCTAAAATTGTTTCTTCAGGTATGTGTAGAACAAAGTGAGACATTCAGATCATACAGGTATATTTTAGTATTAAAACTCCATTTAGAACTTATTCGGTGGCTGTTATATCACAAAGACCACAAAAGGAGAGTAACCCTCGCTTAGGCTGAGATGCAACGCATATGTTTAAAATGTTTTCTTCAGGTATGTGTAGAACAAAGTGGACCATTGTAGAAAAACTTGGTCCCATGTGTCAACAGGTCACTGGAAGCCATCAGCTCAGTGTGTAAAGACTAAAAACAGCCAGTTTATACCTTTTAGGGGCTTTAATGTAAAAATCACTGAGTGAGCTCCAAATGGCTTCAAACTCACCCAGAAGACTCATACAGACAACGCCATCAAAAACTTGAATCCCAACTTCTACCACCTTCCCAAGCTACATCTCTTCAGGGGCCACCAAGGGGCCCAAAATCTCAACAGCTATAGTCAGCGCTCACACAGATCATACAGTTGTATTTTAGGTGTTAAAACTCCATTAGAACTATCGGTGGCTGTTATATCACAACGACCACAAAAGGAGAGTAACCCTGTCGCTTAGGCTTAAGAAGCAAGCATATGTCTAAAATTGTTCTTCAGGTATGTGTAGAACAAAGTCAGACCATTGTAGAAAACTTGGTCCCATGTGTCAACAGGTCATGGAAGCCATCAACTCAGTATGTAAAGACTAAAACAGCCAGCTTCTACCTTTTAGGGGCTTTAATGTAAAAATCACTGAGTGAGCTCCAATGACTTCAAACTCACCCAGAAGACTCATACAGACAAGTCATCAAAAAATCTTGAATCCCAACCTGCTACCACCTTCCAAGCTACATCTCTTCAGGGGCACCAAGGGGCCCAAAATCTCAACAGCTATATTCAGCGTTTCACAGTTGTATTTAGTATTAAAACTCCATTTAGAACTATTCGGTGGCTGTTATATCACAAAGACCACAAAAGGAGAGTAACCCTGTCGTTTGGCTTAAGAAGCAACGCATATGTCTAAAATTGTTTCTTCAGGTATGTGTAGAACAAGTGAGACATTCAGATCATACAGTATTTTAGTATTAAAACTCCATTTAGAACTTATTCGGTGGCTGTTATATCACAAAGACCACAAAAGGAGAGAACCCTATCGCTTAGGCTTGAGATGCAACGCATAGTTTAAAATGTTTCTTCAGGTATGTGTAAACAAAGTGAGACCATTGTAGAAAACTTGGTCCATGTGTCAACAGGTCACTGGAAGCCATCAGCTCAGTGTGTAAAGACTAAAACAGCCATCTTCTACTTTAGGAGCTTAAATGTCAAAATCACTGAGTTGAGCTCCAAATGACTTCAAACTCACCCAGAAGACTCATACACACAACGCCATGAAAAAACTTGAATCCAACCTTCTACCACCTTTCCCAAGCTACTTCTCTTCAGGGGCCACCAAGGGGCCCAAAATCTCAACAGCTATATTCAGCGTCTCACACAGATCATACAGTTGTATTTTAGTATTAAAACTCCATTGAGAACTTATTCGGTGGCTGTTATCACAAAGACCACAAAGGAGAGTAACCCTGTCGCTTAGGCTTAAGAAGCAACGCATATGTCCAAAATTGTTCTTCAGGTATGTGTAGAACAAAGTCAGACCATTGTAGAAAAACTTGGTCCCATGTGTCAACAGGTCACTGGAAGCCATCAGCTCAGTGGTAAAGACTAAACAGCCATCTTCTACCTTTTAGGAGCTTAAATGTCAAAATCACTGAGTTGAGCTCCAAATGACTTCAAACTCACCCAGAAGACTCATACACACAACGCCATCAAAAATCTGAATCCAACCTTCTACCACCTTTCCCAAGCTACTTCTTTCAGGGGCCACCAAGGGGCCCAAAATCTCAACAGCTATATCAGCGTCTCACACAGATCATACAGTTGTATTTTAGTGTTAAAAACTCCATTGAGAACTTATTCGGGGCTGTTATATCACAAAGATCACAAAAGGAGAGTAACCCTGTCGCTTAGGCTTAAGAAGCAAAGCATATGTCTAAAATTGTTTCTTCAGGTATGTGTAGAACAAAGTGAGACCATTGTAGAAAACTTGGTCCATGGTCAACAGGTCACTGGAAGCCATCAGCTCAGTGTGTAAAGACTAAAACAGCCCTCTTCTACCTTTTAGGAGCTTAAATGTCAAAATCATTGAGTTGAGCTCCAAATGACTTCAAACTCACCAGAAGACTCATACACAACGCCATCAAAAAACTTGAATCCCAACCTTCTACCACCTTTCCCAAGCTACTTCTCTTCAGGGCCACCAAGGGGCCCAAAATCTCAACAGCTATATTCAGCGTCTCAAAGATCATACAGTTGTATTTTAGTATTAGAACTCCATTTAGAACTTATTCGGTGGCTTATATCACAAAGACCAAAAAGGAGAGTAACCCTGTCGCTTAGGCTTAAGAAGCAACGCATATGTCTAAAATTGTTTCTTCAGGTATGTGTAGAACAAAGTCAGACATTGTAGAAAACTGGTCCCATGTGTCAACAGGTCACTGGAAGCCATCAACTCAGTATGTAAAGACTAAAACAGCTAGCTTCTACCTTTTAGGGGCTTTAATGTAAAAATCACTGAGTTGAGCTCCAAATGACTTCAAACTCACCCAGAAGACTCATACAGACA
The DNA here is from genome assembly GCF_014851395.1 of Micropterus salmoides. Lineage (NCBI taxonomy): Eukaryota > Metazoa > Chordata > Actinopteri > Centrarchiformes > Centrarchidae > Micropterus > Micropterus salmoides. The sequence goes on from NW_024044041.1 coordinate 4,593, forward strand.
ACGTCATCAAAAATCTTGAATCCAACCTGCAACCACCTTTCCAAGCTAACTCTTCAGGGGCCACCAAGGGGCCCAAAATCTCAACAGCTATATCAGCGTTCAAACAGTTGTTTTAGTATTAAAACTCCATTTAGAACTTATCGGTGGCTGTTATATCACAAAGACCACAAAAGGAGAGTAACCCTGTCGCTTTGGCTTTAGAAGCAACGCATATGTCTAAAATTGTTTCTTCAGGTATGTGTAGAACAAAGTCAGACCATTGTAGAAAACTTGGTCCCATGTGTCACAGGTCACTGGAAGCCATCAGCTCAGTGTGTAAAGACTAAAACAGCCAGTTTCTACCTTTAGGAGCTTAAATGTCAAAATCACTGAGTTGAGCTCCAAATGGCTTCAAACTCACCAGAAGACTCATACAGACAACCCATCAAAAAATTGAATCCCAACCTCAACTACCACCTTCCCACGCTACATCTCTCAGGGGCCACCAAGGGGCCTAAAATCTCACAGCTATATTCAGCGTCTCACACAGATCATACAGTGTATTTTAGTATTAAAACTCCATTAAGAACTTATTTGGTGGCTGTTATATCACAAAGACCACAAAAGGAGCGTAACCTAGCGCTTAGGCTTAAGAAGCAACGCATATGTCTAAAATTGTTCTTCAGGTATGTGTAGAACAAAGTGAGACCATTGTAGAAAACTTGGTCCCATGTGTCAACAGGTCACTGGAAGCATCAGCACCTCAGTGTGTAAAACTAAAACAGCCATCTTCTACCTTTTAGGAGCTTAATGTCAAAATCACTGAGTTGAGCTCCAAATGACTTCAAACCCCAGAAGACTCATAACACAACGCCATGAAAAAACTTGAATCCCAACCTTCTACCACCTTTCCCAAGCTTCTCTTCAGGGGCCACCAAGGGGCCCAAATCTCAACAGCTATATTCAGCGTCTCACACAGATACAGTTGTTTTAGTATTAAACTCCATTTAGAACTTAAACCACAAAAGGAGAGTAACCCTGTCGCTTAGGCTTAAGAAGCAACGCATATGTCTAAAATTGTTTCTTCAGGTTGGTAGAACAAAAGTCAGACCATTGTAGAAAACTTGGTCCCATGTGTCAACCGGTCACTGGAAGCCATCAGCTCAGTGTGTAAAGACTAAAACAGCAGTTTCTACCTTTTAGGAGCTTAAATGTCAAAATCACTGAGTTGAGCTCCAAATGGCTTCAAACTCACCCAGAAGGACTCATACACAACGCCATAAAAAATCTTGAATCCCAACCTACTACCACCTTTCCCACGCTACATCTCTTCAGGGGCCACCAAGGGGCCTAAAATCTCAACAGCTATATTCAGCGTCTCACCACAGATCATACAGTTGTATTTAGTATTAAAACTCCATTTGAACTTAAACCACAAAGGAGAGTAACCCTGTCGCTTAGCTTAAGAAGCAACGCATATGTCTAAAAGTGTTTCTTCAGGTATGTGTAGAACAAAGTCAGACCATTCAGATCATACAGTTGTATTTTAGTATTAAAACTCCATTTAGAACTTATTCGGTGGCTGTTATCACAAAAGACCACAAAAGGAACTAACCCTATCGCTTAGGCTTGAGATGCAACGCATATGTTTAAAATTGTTGTCTTAGGTATGTGTAGAACAAAGTGAGACCATTGTAGAAAACTTGGTCCCATGGTCAACAGGTCACTGGAAGCCATCAGCTCAGTGTGTAAAGACTAAAACAGCCATCTTCTACCTTTTAGGCGCTTAAATGTCAAATCACTGAGTGAGCTCCAAATGGACTTCAAACTCACCCAGAAGACTCATACACAAACGCCATGAAAAACTTGAATCCCAACCTTCTACCACCTTTCCCAAGCTACTTTCTTCAGGGGCCACCAAGGGGCCCAAAATCTCAACAGCTAATTCAGCGTCTCAAACACAGATCATCAGTTGTATTTAGTATTAAAACTCCATTGAGAATTATTCGGTGGCTGTTATCACAAAGACCACAAAGGAGAGTAACCCTAGCGCTTAGGCTTGAGATGCAACGCATATGTTTAAAATTGTTTCTTCAGGTATGTGTAGAACAAGTGAGACCATTGTAGAAAAACTTGGTCCCATGTGTCAACAGGTCACTGGAAGCCATCAGTCAGTGTGTAAAGACTAAAACAGCCATCTTCTATTTTAGGAGCTTAAATGTCAAAATCACTGAGTTGAGCCCAAATGACTTCAAACTCACCAGAAGACTCATACACACAACGCCATGAAAAAACTTGAATCCAACCTGCTACCACCTTGCCAAGCTACTTCTCCTCAAGGGCCCAAAATCTCAAAACAGCTATATTCAGCGTCACACAGATCATACAGTTGTATTTAGTATTAAAACTCCATTTAGAACTTAAACCACAAAAGGAGAGTAACCCTGTCGCTTAGGCTTAAGAAGCAACGCATATGTCTAAAATTGTTTCTCAGGTATGTGTAGAACAAAGTGAGACCATTCAGATCATACAGTTGTATTTAGTATTAAAACTCCATTTAGAAACTATTCGGTGGCTGTATATCACAAAGACCACAAAAGGAGAGAACCCTGTCGCTTAGGCTTAAGAAGCAAGCATATGTCCAAAATTGTTTTCAGGTATGTGTAGAACAAAGTCAGACCATTGTAGAAAACTTGGTCCCATGTCAACAGGTCACTGGAAGCCATCATCAGGTGGTAAAGACAAAACAGCCATCTTCTACCTTTTAGGAGCTTAAATGTCAAAAATCACTGAGTTGAGCTCCAAATGACTTCAAAACTCCCCAGAAGACTCATACACACAACGCCATCAAAAATCTTGAATCCCAACCTTTACCACCTTTCCCAAGCTACTTCTCTTCAGGGGCCACCAAGGGGCCCAAAATCTCAACAGCTATATCAGCGTCTCACACAGATCATACAGTTGTATTTAGTGTTAAAAACTCCATTGAGAATTCGGTGGCTGTTATATCACAAAGACACAAAAGGAGAGTAACCCTGTCGCTAGGCTTAAGAAGCAACGCATATGTCTAAAATTGTTTCTTCAGGTATGTGTAGAACAAAGTGAGACCATTGTAGAAAACTTGGTCCCATGTGTCAACAGGTCACTGGAAGCCATCAGCTCAGTGTGTAAAGACTAAAACAGCCATCTTCTACCTTTAGGAGCTTAAATGTCAAAATCTTGAGTTGAGCTCCAAATGATTCAAACTCACCAGAAGACTCATACACACAACGCCATCAAAAAACTTGAATCCCAACCTTCTACACCTTTCCCAAGCTACTTCTCTTCAGGGGCCACCAAGGGGCCCAAAATCTCAACAGCTATATTCAGCGTCTCACAAGATCATACAGTTGTATTTTAGTATTAAAACTCCATTGAACTTATTCGGTGGCTGTTATATCACAAAGACCAAAAAAGGAGAGTAACCCTGTCGCTTAGGCTTAAGAAGCAACGCATATGTCTAAAATTGTTTCTTCAGGTATGTGTAGAACAAAGTGAGACCATTGTAGAAAACTTGGTCCCATGTGTCAACAGGTCACTGGAAGCCATCAACTCAGTGTGTAAAGACTAAAACAGCCAGCTTCTACCTTTTAGGGCTTTAATGTAAAAATCACTGAGTTGAGCTCCAAATGGACTTCAAACTCACCCAGAAGACTCATACAGACACGCCATCAAAAATCTTGAATCCCAACCTCTACCACCTTTCCCAAGCTACATCTCTTCAGGGGCCACCAAGGGGCCCAAAATCTCAACAGCTATATTCAGCGTTCACACAGTTGTATTTAGTATTAAAACTCCATTTAGAACTTATTCGGTGGCTGTTATATCACAAAGACCACAAAAGGAGAGTAACCCTGTCGCTTAGGCTTAAGAAGCAACGCATATGTCTAAAATTGTTCTTCAGGTATGTGTAGAACAAAGTGACCATTGTAGAAAACTTGGTCCCATGTGTCAACAGGTCACTGGAAGCCATCAGCTCAGTATGTAAAGACTAAAACAGCCAGCTTCTACCTTTTAGGGGCTAATGAAAAATCACTGAGTTGAGCTCCAAATGGCTTCAAACTCACCCAGAAGATCATACAGACAACGCCATCAAAAAACTTGAATCCCAACCTTCTACCACCTTTCCCAAGCTACTTCTCTTCAGGGCCACAAGGGGCCCAAATCTCAACAGCTATATTCAGCGTCTCACACAGATCATACAGTGTATTTTAGTATTAAAACTCCATTAGAACTTAAACCACAAAAGGAGAGTAACCCTGTCGCTTAGGCTTAGAAGCAACGCATATGTCTAAAATGTTTCTTCAGGTATGTGTAGAACAAAGTCAGACCATTGTAGAAACTTGGTCCATGTGTCAACAGGTCACTGGAAGCCATCAGCTCAGTGTGTAAGACTAAAACAGCCATTTTACCTTTTAGGAGCTTAAATGTCAAAATCACTGAGTTGAGCTCCAAATGGCTTCAAACTCACCCAGAAGACTCATACACACAACGCCATCAAAAATCTTGAATCCCAACCTACTACCACCGCCTTCCCACGCTACATCTCTTCAGGGGCCACCAAGGGGCCTAAAATCTCAACAGCTATATTCAGCGTCTCACACAGATCATACAGTTGTATTTTAGTATTAAAACTCCATTTAGAATTAAACCACAAAAGGAGAGTAACCCTGTCGCTTAGGCTGAAGAAGAAACGCATATGTCTAAAATTGTTCTTCAGGTATGTGTAGAACAAAGTCAGACCATGTAGAAAACTTGGTCCCATGTGTCAACAGGTCACTGGAAGCCATCAGCCACTGTGTAAAGACTAAAACAGCCAGTTTCTACCTTTTAGGGGCTAAATGTCAAAATCACTGAGTTGAGCTCCAAATGGCTTCAAACTCACCAGAAGACTCTACACACAACGCCATCAAAAATCTTGAATCCCAACCTCCTACCACCTTCCCACGAACATCTCTTCAGGGCCACCAAGGGGCCCAAAATCTCAACAGCTATATTCAGCGTCTCACACAGATCATACAGTTGTATTTAGTATTAAAACTCCATTGAGAACTTAAACCACAAAAGGAGAGTAACCCTGTCGTTAGGCTTAAGAAGCAACGCATATGTCTAAAATTGTTTCTTCAGGTATGTGTAGAACAAAGTGAGACCATGTAGAAAACTTGGTCCCATGTGTCAACAGGTCACTGGAAGCCATCAGCTCAGTGTGTAAAGACTAAAACAGCCAGTTTCTACCTTTTAGGAGCTTAAATGTCAAAATCACTGAGTGAGCTCCAAATGGCTTCAAACTCACC
>NW_024044042.1:0-10311 GCF_014851395.1 Micropterus salmoides
ACTGAGTTGAGCTCCAATGGCTTCAAACTCACCCAGAAGACTCATACACACAACGCCATCAAAAATCTTGAATCCCAACCTACTACCACCTTTCCCACGCTTACATCTCTTCAGGGGCCACCAAGGGGCCTAAAATCTCAACAGCTATATTCAGCGTCTCACAAGATCATACAGTTGTATTTAGTATTAAAACTCCATTTAGAACTTAAACCACAAAAGGAGAGTAACCCTGTCGCTTAGGCTTAAAAAGCAACGCATATGTCTAAAATTGTTTCTCAGGTATGTGTAGAACAAAGTGAGACCATTCAGATTATACAGTTGTATTTTAGTATTAAAACTTCCATTGAGAACTTATTCGGTGGCTGTTATATCACAAAGACCACAAAAGGAGAGTAACCCTATCGCTTAGGCTTGAGATGCAACGCATATTTTTAAAATTGTTTCTTCAGGTATGTGTAGAACAAAGTGAGACCATTGTAGAAAACTTGGTCCCATGTGTCAACAGGTCACTGGAAGCCATCAGCTCAGTGTGTAAAGACTAAAACAGCCATCTTCTACCTTTTAGGAGCTTAAATGTCAAAATCACTGAGTTGAGCTCCAAATGACTTCAAACTCACCCAGAAGACTCATACACACAACGCCATGAAAAAACTTGAATCCCAACCTGCTACCACCTTTCCCAAGCTACTTCTCTTCAGGGGCACCAAGGGGCCCAAAATCCAACAGCTATATTCAGCGTCTCACACAGATCATACAGTTGTATTTTAGTATTAAAACTCCATTGAGAACTTATTCGGTGGCTGTTATATCACAAAGACCACAAAAGGAGAGTAACCCTATCGCTTAGGCTTGAGATGCAACGCATATGTTTAAAATTGTTTCTTCAGGTATGTGTAGAACAAAGTGAGACCATTGTAGAAAACTTGGTCCCATGTGTCAACAGGTCACTGGAAGCCATCAGCTCAGTGTGTAAAGACTAAAACAGCCATCTTCTACCTTTTAGGAGCTTAAATGTCAAAATCACTGAGTTGAGCTCCAAATGACTTCAAAACTCACCCAGAAGACTCATACACACAACGCCATAAAAAAACTTGAATCCCAACCTGCTACACCTTTCCCAAGCTACGTCTCTTCAGGGGCCACCAAGGGGCCCAAAATCTAACAGCTATATCAGCGTCTCACACAGATCATACAGTGTATTTTAGTATTAAAACTCCATTTAGAAACTTAAACCACAAAAGGAGAGTAACCCTGTCGCTTAGGCTTAAGAAGCAACGCATATGTCTAAAATTGTTTCTTCAGGTATGTGTAGAACAAAGTGAGACCATTCAGATCATACAGGTATATTTTAGTATTAAAACTCCATTTAGAACTTATTCGGTGGCTGTTATATCACAAAGACCACAAAAGGAGAGTAACCCTATCGCTTAGGCTTGAGATGCAACGCATATGTTTAAAATTGTTTCTTCAGGTATGTGTAGAACAAAGTGAGACCATTGTAGAAAAACTTGGTCCCATGTGTCAACAGGTCACTGGAAGCCATCAGCTCAGTGTGTAAAGACTAAAAACAGCCAGTTTCTACCTTTTAGGGGCTTTAATGTAAAAATCACTGAGTTGAGCTCCAAATGGCTTCAAACTCACCCAGAAGACTCATACAGACAACGCCATCAAAAAACTTGAATCCCAACCTTCTACCACCTTTCCCAAGCTACATCTCTTTCAGGGGCCACCAAGGGGCCCAAAATCTCAACAGCTATATTCAGCGTCTCACACAGATCATACAGTTGTATTTTAGTGTTAAAACTCCATTTAGAACTTATTCGGTGGCTGTTATATCACAACGACCACAAAAGGAGAGTAACCCTGTCGTTAGGCTTAAGAAGCAACGCATATGTCTAAAATTGTTTCTTCAGGTATGTGTAGAACAAAGTCAGACCATTGAGAAAACTTGGTCCCATGTGTCAACAGGTCACTGGAAGCCATCAACTCAGTATGTAAAGACTAAAACAGCCAGCTTCTACCTTTTAGGGGCTTTAATGTAAAAATCACTGAGTTGAGCTCCAAATGACTTCAAACTCACCCAGAAGACTCATACAGACAACGTCATCAAAAATCTTGAATCCCAACCTGCTACCACCTTTCCCAAGCTACATCTCTTCAGGGGCCACCAAGGGGCCCAAAATCTCAACAGCTATATTCAGCGTTTCACACAGTTGTATTTTAGTATTAAAACTCCATTTAGAACTTATTCGGTGGCTGTTATATCACAAAGACCACAAATGAGAGTAACCCTGTCGCTTAGGCTTAAGAAGCAACGCATATGTCTAAAATTGTTTCTTCAGGTATGTGTAGAACAAAGTGAGACCATTCAGATCATACAGTTGTATTTTAGTATTAAAACTCCATTTAGAACTTATTCGGTGGCTGTTATATCACAAAGACCACAAAAGGAGACTAACCCTATCGCTTAGGCTTGAGATGCAACGCATATGTTTAAAATTGTTTCTTCAGGTATGTGTAGAACAAAGTGAGACCATTGTAGAAAACTTGGTCCATGTGTCAACAGGTCACTGGAAGCCATCAGCTCAGTGTGTAAAGACTAAAACAGCCATCTTCTACCTTTTAGGAGCTTAAATGTCAAAATCACTGAGTTGAGCTCCAAATGACTTCAAACTCACCAGAAGACTCATACACACAACGCCATGAAAAAACTTGAATCCAACCTTCTACCACCTTTCCCAAGCTACTTCTCTTCAGGGGCCACCAAGGGGCCCAAAATCTCAACAGCTATATTCAGCGTCTCACACAGATCATACAGTTGTATTTAGTATTAAAACTCCATTGAGAACTTATTCGGTGGCTGTTATATCACAAAGACCACAAAAGGAGAGTAACCCTGTCGCTTAGGCTTAAGAAGCAACGCATATGTCCAAAATTGTTTCTTCAGGTATGTGTAGAACAAAGTCAGACCATTGTAGAAAACTTGGTCCCATGTGTCAACAGGTCACTGGAAGCCATCAGCTCAGTGTGTAAAGACTAAAACAGCCATCTCTACCTTTTAGGAGCTTAAATGTCAAAATCACTGAGTTGAGCTCCAAATGACTTCAAACTCACCCAGAAGACTCATACACACAACGCCATCAAAAATCTTGAATCCCAACCTTCTACCACCTTTCCCAAGCTACTCTCTTCAGGGGCCACAAGGGGCCCAAAATCTCAACAGCTATATTCAGCGTCTCACACAGATCATACAGTTGTATTTTAGTGTTAAAACTCCATTGAGAACTTATTCGGTGGCTGTTATATCACAAAGATCACAAAAGGAGAGTAACCCTGTCGCTTAGGCTTAAGAAGCAACGCATATGTCTAAAATTGTTTCTTCAGGTATGTGTAGAACAAAGTGAGACCATTGTAGAAACTTGGTCCCATGTGTCAACAGGTCACTGGAAGCCATCAGCTCAGTGTGTAAAGACTAAAACAGCCATCTTCTACCTTTTAGGAGCTTAAATGTCAAAATCATTGAGTTGAGCTCCAAATGACTTCAAACTCACCCAGAAGACTCATACACACAACGCCATCAAAAAACTTGAATCCCAACCTTCTACCACCTTTCCCAAGCTACTTCTCTTCAGGGGCCACCAAGGGGCCCAAAATCTCAACAGCTATATCAGCGTCTCACAAAGATCATACAGTTGTATTTTAGTATTAGAACTCCATTTAGAACTTATCGGTGGTGTTATATCACAAAGACCAAAAAGGAGAGTAACCCTGTCGCTTAGGCTTAAGAAGCAACGCATATGTCTAAAATTGTTTCTTCAGGTATGTGTAGAACAAAGTCAGACCATTGTAGAAAACTTGGTCCCATGTGTCAACAGGTCACTGGAAGCCATCAACTCAGTATGTAAAGACTAAAACAGCTAGCTTCTACCTTTTAGGGGCTTTAATGTAAAAAATCACTGAGTTGAGCTCCAAATGACTTCAAACTCACCCAGAAGACTCATACAGACAACGTCATCAAAAAATCTTGAATCCCAACCTGCAACCACCTTTCCCAAGCTACATCTCTTCAGGGGCCACCAAGGGGCCCAAAATCTCAACAGCTATATTCAGCGTTTCACACAGTTGTATTTTAGTATTAAAACTCCATTTAGAACTTATTCGGTGGCTGTTATATCACAAAGACCACAAAAGGAGAGTAACCCTGTCGCTTGGCTTAAGAAGCAACGCATATGTCTAAAATTGTTTCTTCAGGTATGTGTAGAACAAAGTCAGACCATTGTAGAAAACTTGGTCCCATGTGTCAACAGGTCACTGGAAGCCATCAGCTCAGTGTGTAAAGACTAAAACAGCCAGTTTCTACCTTTTAGGAGCTTAAATGTCAAAATCACTGAGTTGAGCTCCAAATGGCTTCAAACTCACCCAGAAGACTCATACAGACAACGCCATCAAAAATCTTGAATCCCAACCTACTACCACCTTTCCCACGCTACATCTCTTCAGGGGCCACCAAGGGGCCTAAAATCTCAACAGCTATATTCAGCGTCTCACACAGATCATACAGTTGTATTTTAGTATTAAAACTCCATTAAGAACTTATTGGTGGCTGTTATATCCAAAGACCACAAAAGGAGAGTAACCCTATCGCTTAGGCTTAAGAAGCAACGCATATGTCTAAAATTGTTTCTTCAGGTATGTGTAGAACAAAGTGAGACCATTGTAGAAACTTGGTCCCATGTGTCAACAGGTCACTGGAAGCCATCAGCTCAGTGTGTAAAACTAAAACAGCCATCTTCTACCTTTTAGGAGCTTAAATGTCAAAATCACTGAGTTGAGCTCCAAATGACTTCAAACTCACCCAGAAGACTCATACACACAACGCCATGAAAAAACTTGAATCCCAACCTTCTACCACCTTTCCCAAGCTACTTCTCTTCAGGGGCCACCAAGGGGCCCAAAATCTCAACAGCTATATTCAGCGTCTCACACAGATCATACAGTTGTATTTTAGTATTAAAACTCCATTTAGAACTTAAACCACAAAAGGAGAGTAACCCTGTCGCTTAGGCTTAAGAAGCAACGCATATGTCTAAAATTGTTTCTTCAGGTATGTGTAGAACAAAGTCAGACCATTGTAGAAAACTTGGTCCCATGTGTCAACAGGTCACTGGAAGCCATCAGCTCAGTGTGTAAAGACTAAAACAGCCAGTTCTACCTTTTAGGAGCTTAAATGTCAAAATCACTGAGTTGAGCTCCAAATGGCTTCAAACTCACCCAGAAGACTCATACACACAACGCCATCAAAAATCTTGAATCCCAACCTACTACCACTTTCCCAGCTACATCTCTTCAGGGGCCACCAAGGGGCCTAAAATCTCAACAGCTATATTCAGCGTCTCACACAGATCATACAGTTGTATTTTAGTATTAAAACTCCATTTAGAACTTAAACCACAAAAGGAGAGTAACCCTGTCGCTTAGGCTTAAGAAGCAACGCATATGTCTAAAATTGTTTCTTCAGGTATGTGTAGAACAAAGTCAGACCATTCAGATCATACAGTTGTATTTAGTATTAAAACTCCATTTAGAACTTATTCGGTGGCTGTTATATCACAAAGACCACAAAAGGAGATAACCCTATCGCTTAGGCTTGAGATGCAACGCATATGTTTAAAATTGTTTCTTCAGGTATGTGTAGAACAAAGTGAGACCATTGTAGAAAACTTGGTCCCATGTGTCAACAGGTCACTGGAAGCCATCAGCTCAGTGTGTAAAGACTAAAACAGCCATCTTCTACCTTTTAGGCGCTTAAATGTCAAAATCACTGAGTTGAGCTCCAAATGACTTCAAACTCACCCAGAAGACTCATACACACAACGCCATGAAAAAACTTGAATCCCAACCTTCTACCACCTTTCCCAAGCTACTTCTCTTCAGGGGCCACCAAGGGGCCCAAAATCTCAACAGCTATATTCAGCGTCTCACACAGATCATACAGTTGTATTTTAGTATTAAAACTCCATTGAGAACTTATTCGGTGGCTGTTATATCACAAAGACCACAAAAGGAGAGTAACCCTATCGCTTAGGCTTGAGATGCAACGCATATGTTTAAAATTGTTTCTTCAGGTATGTGTAGAACAAAGTGAGACCATTGTAGAAAACTTGGTCCCATGTGTCAACAGGTCACTGGAAGCCATCAGCTCAGTGTGTAAAGACTAAAACAGCCATCTTCTACCTTTTAGGAGCTTAAATGTCAAAATCACTGAGTTGAGCTCCAAATGCTTCAAACTCACCAGAAGACTCATACACACAACGCCATGAAAAAACTTGAATCCCAACCTGCTACCACCTTTGCCAAGCTACTTCTCCTCAAGGGCCCAAAATCTCAACAGCTATATTCAGCGTCTCACACAGATCATACAGTTGTATTTTAGTATTAAAACTCCATTTAGAACTTAAACCACAAAAGGAGAGTAACCCTGTCGCTTAGGCTTAAGAAGCAACGCATATGTCTAAAATTGTTTCTTCAGGTATGTGTAGAACAAAGTGAGACCATTCAGATCATACAGTTGTATTTTAGTATTAAAACTCCATTTAGAACTTATTCGGTGGCTGTTATATCACAAAGACCACAAAAGGAGAGTAACCCTGTCGCTTAGGCTTAAGAAGCAACGCATATGTCCAAAATTGTTTCTTCAGGTATGTGTAGAACAAAGTCAGACCATTGTAGAAAACTTGGTCCCATGTGTCAACAGGTCACTGGAAGCCATCAGCTCAGTGTGTAAAGACTAAAACAGCCATCTTCTACCTTTTAGGAGCTTAAATGTCAAAATCACTGAGTTGAGCTCCAAATGACTTCAAACTCACCCAGAAGACTCATACACACAACGCCATCAAAAATCTTGAATCCCAACCTTCTACCACCTTTCCCAAGCTACTTCTCTTCAGGGGCCACCAAGGGGCCCAAAATCTCAACAGCTATATTCAGCGTCTCACACAGATCATACAGTTGTATTTTAGTGTTAAAACTCCATTGAGAACTTATTCGGTGGCTGTTATATCACAAGACCACAAAAGGAGAGTAACCCTGTCGCTTAGGCTTAAGAAGCAACGCATATGTCTAAAATTGTTTCTTCAGGTATGTGTAGAACAAAGTGAGACCATTGTAGAAAACTTGGTCCCATGTGTCAACAGGTCACTGGAAGCCATCAGCTCAGTGTGTAAAGACTAAAACAGCCATCTTCTACCTTTTAGGAGCTTAAATGTCAAAATCATTGAGTTGAGCTCCAAATGACTTCAAACTCACCCAGAAGACTCATACACACGCCATCAAAAAACTTGAATCCCAACCTTCTACCACCTTTCCCAAGCTACTTCTCTTCAGGGGCCACCAAGGGGCCCAAAATCTCAACAGCTATATTCAGCGTCTCACAAAGATCATACAGTTGTATTTAGTATTAAAACTCCATTGAGAACTTATTCGGTGGCTGTTATATCACAAAGACCAAAAAGGAGAGTAACCCTGTCGCTTAGGCTTAAGAAGCAACGCATATGTCTAAAATTGTTTCTTCAGGTATGTGTAGAACAAAGTCAGACCATTGTAGAAAACTTGGTCCCATGTGTCAACAGGTCACTGGAAGCCATCAACTCAGTATGTAAAGACTAAAACAGCCAGCTTCTACCTTTTAGGGGCTTAATGTAAAAATCACTGAGTTGAGCTCCAAATGACTTCAAACTCACCCAGAAGACTCATACAGACAACGTCATCAAAAATCTTGAATCCAACCTGCAACCACCTTTCCCAAGCTACATCTCTTCAGGGGCCACCAAGGGGCCCAAAATCTCAACAGCTATATTCAGCGTTCACACAGTTGTATTTTAGTATTAAAACTCCATTTAGAACTTATTCGGTGGCTGTTATATCACAAAGACCACAAAAGGAGAGTAACCCTGTCGCTTGGCTTAAGAAGCAACGCATATGTCTAAAATTGTTTCTTCAGGTATGTGTAGAACAAAGTGAAACCATTGTAGAAAACTTGGTCGCATGTGTCAACAGGTCACTGGAAGCCATCAGCTCAGTGTGTAAAGACTAAACAGCCAGCTTCTACCTTTTAGGGCTTTAATGTAAAAATCACTGAGTTGAGCTCCAAATGGCTTCAAACTCACCCAGAAGACTCATACAGACAACGCCATCAAAAAACTTGAATCCCAACCTTCTACCACCTTTCCCAAGCTACTTCTCTTCAGGGGCCACCAAGGGGCCCAAAATCTCAACAGCTATATTCAGCGTCTCACACAGATCATACAGTTGTATTTTAGTATTAAAACTCCATTTAGAACTTAAACCACAAAAGGAGAGTAACCCTGTCGCTTAGGCTTAAGAAGCAACGCATATGTCTAAAATTGTTTTTCAGGTATGTGTAGAACAAAGTCAGACCATTGTAGAAAACTTGGTCCCATGTGTCAACAGGTCACTGGAAGCCATCAGCTCAGTGTGTAAAGACTAAAACAGCCAGTTTCTACCTTTTAGGAGCTTAAATGTCAAAATCACTGAGTTGAGCTCCAAATGGCTTCAAACTCACCCAGAAGACTCATACACACAACGCCATCAAAAATCTTGAATCCCAACCTACTACCACCTTTCCCACGCTACATCTCTTCAGGGGCCACCAAGGGGCCTAAAATCTCAACAGCTATATTCAGCGTCTCACACAGATCATACAGTTGTATTTTAGTATTAAAACTCCATTTAGAACTTAAACCACAAAAGGAGAGTAACCCTGTCGCTTAGGCTGAAGAAGCAACGCATATGTCTAAAATTGTTTCTTCAGGTATGTGTAGAACAAAGTCAGACCATTGTAGAAAACTTGGTCCCATGTGTCAACAGGTCACTGGAAGCCATCAGCTCACTGTGTAAAGACTAAAACAGCCAGTTTCTACCTTTTAGGGGCTTAAATGTCAAAATCACTGAGTTGAGCTCCAAATGGCTTCAAACTCACCCAGAAGACTCATACACACAACGCCATCAAAAATCTTGAATCCCAACCTCCTACCACCTTTCCCACGCTACATCTCTTCAGGGGCCACCAAGGGGCCCAAAATCTCAACAGCTATATTCAGCGTCTCACACAGATCATACAGTTGTATTTTAGTATTAAAACTCCATTGAGAACTTAAACCACAAAAGGAGAGTAACCCTGTCGCTTAGGCTTAAGAAGCAACGCATATGTCTAAAATTGTTTCTTCAGGTATGTGTAGAACAAAGTGAGACCATTGTAGAAAACTTGGTCCCATGTGTCAACAGGTCACTGGAAGCCATCAGCTCAGTGTGTAAAGACTAAAACAGCCAGTTTCTACCTTTTAGGAGCTTAAATGTCAAAATCACTGAGTTGAGCTCCAAATGGCTTCAAACTCACCCAGAAGACTCATACACACAACGCCATCAAAAATCTTGAATCTCAACCTACTACCACCTTTCCCACGTTAAATCTCTTCAGGGGCCACCAAGGGGCCTAAAATCTCAACAGCTATATTCAGCGTCTCACACAGATCATACAGTTGTATTTTAGTATTAAAACTCCATTTAGAACTTAAACCACAAAAGGAGAGTAACCCTGTCGCTTAGGCTTAAAAAGCAACGCATATGTCTAAAATTGTTTCTTCAGGTATGTGTAGAACAAGTGAGACCATTCAGATCATACAGTTGTATTTTAGTATTAAAACTCCATTGAGAACTTATTCGGTGGCTGTTATATCACAAGACCACAAATGGAGAGTAACCCTATCGCTTAGGCTTGAGATGCAACGCATATGTTTTAAATTGTTTCTTCAGGTATGGTAGAACAAAGTGAGACCATTGTAGAAAACTTGTCCCTGTGTCAAAGGTCACTGGAAGCCATCAGTCAGTGTGTAAAGACTAAAACAGCCATCTCTACCTTTTAGGAGCTTAATGTCAAAATCACTGAGTTGAGCTCCAAATGACTTCAAACTCCCCAGAAGACTCATACACACACGCCATGAAAAACTTGAATCCCAACCTGCTACCACCTTTCCCAAGCTACTTCTCTTCAGGGGCCACCAAGGGGCCCAAAATCTCAACAGCTATATTCAGCGTCTCACACAGATCATACAGTTGTATTTTAGTATTAAAACTCCATTGAGAACTTTATTCGGTGGCTGTTATATCACAAAGACCACAAAAGGAAGTAACCCTGTCGCTTAGGCTTAAGACGCAACGCATATGTCTAAAATTGTTTCTTCAGGTATGTTAGAACAAAGTGAGACCATTGTAGAAAACTTGGTCGCATGTGTC
>NW_024044043.1:0-6439 GCF_014851395.1 Micropterus salmoides
GCAGTAATGACTATATATTGATGTAGTAATGACTATATATTGATGCAGTACTTGATGCAGTAATGACTAGATATTGATGCAGTAACAAATGTTTCTGCAGCGTAAAGAGATGGTGAACGATCTGGACGGTCCGTTCAGGAAGACCTTCAGCCCTGAGAACCTGTCCGCGTTCAGCTGGGATAAGACTACTTCCTGGGCCGAGGAGAAGGCCCCCTGACTGTGGCCTGTCTCAGGTCCATGTTCCCCCCCGCCAAGAAGATCCAGAAACAGATCGTGAACTACAGCCAAGGGAACAAACCCCGGTGGGTTCTGTGTGGGTTCTTTAGGTTCCTACAAGGCTCTCTCGGTTCCTTCGGGATCCTAAATCTGGCTGTTCCAGGCGGATGTCGGACGAGGAGGCGAAGCAGATGCTGGACCGGGGATCGGCCTGCTCTCGGTGCCGCTGTACACCAGCACCTCAGGGCCTGCTTCCTCCAGACGGCCTTCAGCGTGGAGATGCTGCGACACCGCTGCCCCGTCAAAGTCTTCGGCATCATGAACGGCCTCGGCATCTCGCAGTCCAAAACCACCGCCAGGGTCACGCCAAGAAGCTCGCCGAGGAGCACGGCAGGCAGGTGAAGCAGTGGAGGGACGAGATCCAGGTGGAGCCAAGTCCTCCTTCGTCGTCTCAGCATTCGTGGTGTTTGTTGATGTGTTTTTGTTTCAGAACGGTCGAGCTGCTGATTTTTATAGTTAGATCTACTTCAGAACACCTGACAGAAGGTCAGCCAGTCAGACCGGTCTTGGTGTCTGACTTGATCGAGTAAATTTGTTTTCAACCTGCCGGTGAGTAAGGTAACAGATATCTCCATGAAACCTTAATTACTCTCAATAAGACCATATTTATTTGCATTACACGTTTTCTGAAATCTTATGTTTAAATAAGCAAATGAGGCAGTATCTCATTAAATATGCGCAAATTTGCATCTATTTTAAGAGCTGAACTCTGAACTAAGTCAGGTTCAAAATGATGCTTTTATTTTGTTGACACATTAGACTCAAATGATTTTGCTGAGGGAGCTGGATATCTGTCGACAGGCAGGAAAAACGATTTCGCCATGTTCCTGGGAATAAAATGTTCCATATTTCAGGTGTGGATGATAATAACCAAAGCCTCTTTGTGCGTCACAACATGTCAGTGTTTTTATTTCTTCTTAGATGACAGAGGTTGAGAGAAAAATTAATTGCACAAACTAAATATTTAACGGGGTTTTAAATGCAAAAATATTCAGCTAAGCCAAAGATCCAAGTCTCTCTGGGCAGACACATCAGAGTATGAGGCAGGCGGCGCTCTCTGTTCCAGCCTCTGAAGAATGGAAGCTGCGAGAAGCAAATACTTTTGGCGAATAGACGATCACTACGACTTTAGCCGGTCTGCAGATTTTCTCAGGTTGTTGTTCTCTGTTGTTATTTGACTTGATGTGGATCTTCGCTGAAGGAAGACATGTCGGGCATCGTGATAACCCTGCGTCTGCCCGCGCCGTCTCGCCTCAGAGAGGAAATTCTTCTTCTCTTTCAGATGACGAGAAAGACGCAGTACTGCAGCGTCGACTCCGGGAAGGCGGCGGCTTACACCTTCACCTGGGGGAACGTTCGGGTAAGAACGTCTGTGGCTGAACACCTCTTCGCAGAAGCTGTTGTCTCTGAATGAAGACAGAACGTCTCTGTGCCGCAGGTGCCGTCCGTGTCCCGGTCCGACTCGGCGGAACAGGCTACAGCTTCGCGACGTGGGCGTTTCGCTTCGCTCATCGAGTTCGGATTAACTTCCGTAACCTGCACGGACCTCCGGCGAAAGCAGCGGACGTGTCTCCGTCCAGCATCCTGCCGTCCAAACAGGTGCGCGCACTTTAAAAGGAGCCAATCGGAGAGCTGTTTTCTAACAGGGACGGTTCACGATCTGTAGAAGTGAGTATGAAACAGCACGCAGGAACATCAGCTCCTGGACGCCACGCGTGTAGTTTAAATATCCGGATGTCCGGTGTGCGTACAGGACAGAGCTGACTGACACGCAGCTAGTTAACGTCGCACTCGTTAATATCTGTATTACAGCTTTATACATCCAGAGAACTTCTACAGACGCCAGACCAGGCGTCTCATGGCGGCCCGGAAACAATACGTGATGATGTCACTGATCATCAATACAGAATTTAGGCAAATAAATATTAAAGTCATCGTGACGGATCAGAAAACTCAGTTTCATGTGAAACGACCCAAAAGCCTCCTCTTCCTCCCCTCTTCCTCCTCCTGCTGCTCCTCTTCTTCCTCCTGCTGCTGCTCCTCCTCTTCCTCCTCTTTTTCCTCCTGCCTGCGCCTCTTCTTCTCCTGCTGCTGCTGCTCCTCCCTTCTCCTCTTCTTCCTCCTCCTCCTCTTCTTCCTCCTGCTGCTCCTCCTCTTCCTCCTGCTGCTTCCTCCTCTTCCTCCTGCTGCTCCTCCTCTTCTTCCTCCTCCTCCTCTTCCTCCTGCTGTCTCCTCTTCCTCCTCTCTTCTCCTGCATGCTCCTTTTCCTCCTGCTGCTCCTCCTCTTCCTCCTCTTCTCCTCTCCTCCTCTTCTTCCTCCTGCTGTCCTCCTCTTCCTCCTCCTCTTCCTCCTGCTGCTCCTCCTCTTCCTCCTCTTCTTCCTCCTCCCCTCTTCTTCCTCCTGCTGCTCCTCTTCCTCCTGCTGCTCCTCCTCTTCCTCCTCCTCCTCCTTTTCCTCCTGCTGCTGCTCCTTCCTCTTCCTCCTCTCCTCTTCTTCCTCCTGCTGCTCTCCTCTTCCTCCTCCTCCTCCTTTTCCTCCTGCTGCTCCTCTTCCTCTTCCTCCTCCTCTTCCTCTTCCTGCTGCTCCTCCCCCCCTCTCCTCTTCCTCCTGCTGCTCCTCCCCCCCTCTTCCTTTCCTCCTGCTGCTCCTCCTCCTTTCCTCCTGCTGCTCCTCCCCCCTCTCCTCTTCCTCCTCCTCCTCTTTCCTCCTGCTGCTCCTCCTCTTCCTTCCTTTCCTCCTGCTGCTCCTCCCCCCCCTCCTCTCTTCTTCTTCCTCCTCCTCCTCAGACGTACGAGTCGCTGCGGCGGCGAATGAAAACCTTAGTGATGCGAATCATCGCCGCAGCCTGACGGCCCTGAAGGGCCCCAGAGGACGAGTGGCGAGACACATTCCTCACGTCTACTCCGAGCTGATGAAGGCGCGAGCACACGGTGAGTCCGGCCCGTCTGAAGAGTCCCGTGAATACCAGGAAGGTGTGAACAGCGGAGCTGTTGTCCCCCTCAGGTGAGTCTGGGTGCAGCGATCCCAAACTCCACGGAGGAGTCTGTCGGCGCCGCCTACGGCCTGACAGACTACATCCCCGTGGTCTCCGGAAGCCGTACCGCATCCTGTACTGCGGGACGTCCTCAGCCCGGAGGACCGAGCGCCGCGAAGATCCCGACCCGAAGCCCGACCTGAAGTTGATGGACTCGTAGAAGCGCCGCAGGAGTTTCAGAAGGAACACCTGTTCCACGAGGTGAGGAGCACGCCAGCGACTATTTGTTTGATGTTTGTGAAAATGATTACAGGAAGTCATCAGCTGCTCCAGCTGAAAACACTTTGATCCAGTGATGATGTGTTTTCAGGACATGATGAAGATGCTTCTCAGCGAGAAAGTGAGAACGCTCGAGGAACTCTTCATCACATCACCTCCCTGTTTCACTTCAAGACGTTCACAGCACCGCCAAAGACTACTTCCTCAACATCTGGGACTTCATTACGGTTAAAACTCCTGAAGTCAGGTGACCTACGAGCCTGCGTGTCGCTCATGATCCCGTTCTGTACATATTCATGTTCCCAGGAAGAACCCTCTCGTCTCGTCGTCGGTCAAAAAAGTTTCAGCTCAACTAAATTTACATTGATGAAATTAAACTGGTCTAACAGCTACTTGTCAGACTGTCCTGAGGGGGAACGCAGAACACGAAGCGAGGGTTTCGCACGGCGCGATTAAGTACAAACTCAACGCAAAGACGCGAGTGAGAAAATTCACGTGAAATGTTCAGAGAAAAGGAAGAGAGGAAGTTAAACTAGCTGTAAGATCAGGAAATATGAGTCTGTTTTACTGTGAAACACGTTCAAACCAAACTCCATTCAGAAAAGAAGCATTTTAAAAGCTGTGTGCTTGTCATTGGCAGACCTGACAGAGCAGGAAGTCACGTGTTCATGACGTCGTTAGTTCAGCATCCGTTTATTGAAACTAAATCAAGCTAAATGTTTATTCGGGTTCTTCCGGCTGCAGTAACCGGATTAGGCAGTCCAGCGGTCCTTCACGAGTAACGTGAAGCGAAAAAATTCACGCTGACAGTTTCCGTTTCGCCGTGACATTCTGCTTCCTGAAGTACGTGTTTATATTTGACAGTTTGCGACGACGGCGTACGTGACTCTGTTCGCTGTGACGGACTGCGGTCTGGACTCTGTGGACCAGAGACCCTCAGATTACCCCTCTCAGGTCTCCGCTCAGATGGACTGGCTAAGCGGGCTGGCTCCAGACTGCTGGATTGGTGTGGATGCCTCCATCTCAGGAGGGACATCAACGCCGCCGCCGCCGCTGCAGGTCGCTGCGACGGAGAGAAAAATATCCCCCTTCTGTACTGTAAAGAAGGTAAAAGGCCGGACAGGCGAGGGTTCACGTGACTGTTTAACTCGTCTCCGTCTGTCTTTAACTCCTCCTGTCTCCGTCTGTCTTTAACTCGTCTCCGTCTGTCTTTAACAACGTCTGTCTTTAACCTCCTGTCTCGTCTGTCTTTAACAACGTCTGTCTTTAACTCCTCCGTCTCCGTCTGTCTTTAACAACGTCTGTCTTTAACTCCTCCTGTCTCAGTCTGTCTTTAACTCCTCCTGTCTCCGTCTGTCTTTAACTCGTCTCCGTCTGTCTTTAACAACGTCTGTCTTTAACTCCTCCTGTCTCCGTCTGTCTTTAACTCGTCTCAGTCTGTCTTTAACTCTCCTGTCTCCGTCTGTCTTTAACTCGTCTCAGTCTGTCTTAACTCCTCCTGTCTCCGTCTGTCTTTAACTCCTCCTGTTCCGTCTGTCTTTAACTCCTCCTGTCTCCGTCTGTTTAACTGTCTCCGTCTGTCTTTAACTCCTCCTGTCTCCGTCTGTCTTTAACTCGTCTCCATCTGTCTTTAACAACGTCTGTCTTTAACTCCTCCTGTCTCCGTCTGTCTTTAACTCGTCTCAGTCTGTCTTAACTCCTCCTGTCTCCGTCTGTCTTTAACTCTCAGTCTGTCTTTAACTCCTCCTGTCTCCGTCTGTCTTTAACTCGTCTCAGTCTGTCTTTAACTCGTCTCAGTCTGTCTTTAACTCCTCCTGTCTCTGTCTGTCTTTAACTCGTCTCCGTCTGTCTTTAACTCATCTCCGTCTGTCTTTAACTCCTCCTGTCTCCGTCTGTCTTTAACTCATCTCCGTCTGTCTTTAACTCCTCCTGTCTCCGTCTGTCTTTAACTGTCTCCGCTGTCTTTAACTCGTCTCCGTCTGTCTTTAACTCCTCCTGTCCGTCTGTCTTTAACTCATCTCCGTCTGTCTTTAACTCCCTGTCTCCGTCTGTCTTTAACTCGTCTCCGTCTGTCTTTAACAACGTCTGTCTTTAACTCCTCCTGTCTCGTCTGTCTTTAACTCGTCTCCGTCTGTCTTTAACAAGTATGTCTTTAACTCCTCCTTCTCCGTCTGTCTTTAACTCGTCTCAGTCTGTCTTTAACTCCGTCTGTCTTTAACTCTCCTGTCTCCGTCTCTTTAACTCGTCCGTCTGTCTTTAACTCCTCCTGTCTCCGTCTGTCTTCAACTCGTCTCCGTCTGTCTTTAACTCCTCCTGTCTCCGTCTGTCTTTAACTCCGTCCGTCTCTGTCTGTCTTTAAGTGTCTGTCTTTAACTCATCTACGTCCGTCTTTAAACTCCGTCCATCTGTCTTTAACCGTCTCCGTCCGCTTTAAACTCCGTCGCTGTCTTTAACTCGTCTCCGTCCGTCTTTAACTCCGTCCGTCTCCGTCCGTCTTTAACTCGTCTCCGTCCGTCTTTAACTCCGTCTGTCTTTAACTCCGTCCGTCTCCGTCTGTCTTTAACTCCTCCTGTCTCCGTCTGTCTTAACTCGTCTCCGTCTGTCTTTAACTCCTACTGTCTCCGTCGTCTTAACTCCTCCTGTCTCCGTCTGTTCAACTCGTATCCGTCTGTCTTTAACTCCTCCTGTCTCGTCTGTCTTTAATCGTCCGTCGTCTTTAACTCCGTCCGTCTCCGTCCGTCTTTAACTCGTCTCCGTCCGTCTTTAACTCCGTCTGTCTTTAACTCCGTCCGTCTCCGTCTGTCTTTAACTCCTCCTTCTCCGTCTGTCTTTAACTCGTCTCCGTCTGTCTTAACTCCTCCTGTCTCCGTCTGTCTTTAACTCCTCCTGTCTCCGTCTGTCTTCAACTC
>NW_024044044.1:0-12500 GCF_014851395.1 Micropterus salmoides
TAATGACTATATATTGATGCAGTACTTGATGCAGTAATGACTATATATTGATGCAGTAACAAATGTTTCTGCAGCGTAAAGAGATGGTGAACGATCTGGACGGTCCGTTCAGGAAGACCTTCAGCCCTGAGAACCTGTCCGCGTTCAGCTGGGATAAGACTACTTCCTGGGCCGAGGAGAAGGCCCCCCTGACTGTGGCCTGTCTCAGGTCCATGTTCCCCCCCGCCAAGAAGATCCAGAAACAGATCGTGAACTACAGCCCAGGGAACAAACCCCGGTGGGTTCTGTGTGGCGTTCTTTAGGTTCCTACAAGGCTCTCTCGGTTCCTTCGGGATCCTAAATCTGTGCTGTTCCAGGCGGATGTCG
The DNA here is from genome assembly GCF_014851395.1 of Micropterus salmoides. Classification (NCBI taxonomy): domain Eukaryota; kingdom Metazoa; phylum Chordata; class Actinopteri; order Centrarchiformes; family Centrarchidae; genus Micropterus; species Micropterus salmoides. The sequence continues at coordinate 367 of NW_024044044.1, forward strand.
GACGAGGAGGCGAAGCAGATGCTGGACCGGAGGATCGGCCTCCTGCTCTCGGTGCCGCTGTACACCAGCACCCTCAGGGCCTGCTTCCTCCAGACGCCTTCAGCGTGGAGATGCTGCGACACCGCTGCCCCGTCAAAGTCTTCGCATCATGAACGGCCTCGCATCTCGCAGTCCAAAACCACCGCCATGGTCCACGCCAAGAAGCTCGCCGGGAGCACGGCAGGCAGGTGAAGCAGTGGAGGGACGAGATCCAGGTGAGGAGCCAAGTCCTCCTTCTTCTTGTGTCTCAGCATTCGTGGTTTGTTGATGTGTTTTTGTTTCAGAACGGGTCGAGCTGCTGATTTTTATAGTTAGATCTACTTCAGAACACCTGACAGAAGGTCAGCCAGTCAGACCGGTCTTGGTGTCTGACTTGATCGAGTAAATTTGTTTTCAACCTGCCGGTGAGTAAGGTAACAGATATCTCCATGAAACCTTAATTACTCTCAATAAGACCATATTTATTTGCATTACACGTTTTCTGAAATCTTATGTTTAAATAAGCAAATGAGGCAGTATCTCATTAAATATGCGCAAATTTGCATCTATTTTAAGAGCTGAACTCTCAACTAAGTCAGGTTCAAATGATGCTTTTATTTTGTTGACACATTAGACTCAAATGATTTTGCTGAGGGAGCCTGGATATCTGTCGACAGGCAGGAAAAACGATTTCGCCATGTTCCTGGGAATAAAATGTTCCATATTTCAGGTGTGGATGATAATGAACCAAAGCCTCTTTGTGCGTCACAACATGTCAGTGTTTATTTTCTTCTTAGATGACAGGGTTGAGAAGAAATTAATTGCACAAACTAAATATTTAACCGGGGTTTTAAATGCAAAAATATTCAGCTAAGCCAAAGATCCAAGTCTCTCTGGGCATGAACACATCAGAGTATGAGGGCAGGCGGCGCTCTCTGTTACAGCCTCTGAAGAATGGAAGCTGCGAGAAGCAAATACTTTTGGCGAATAGACGATCACTACGACTTTAGCCGGTCTGCAGATTTTCTCAGGTTGTTGTTCTCTGTTGTTATTTGACTTGATGTGGATCTTCGCTGAAGGAAGACATGTCGGTGCATCGTGATAAACCCTGCGTCTGCCCGCGCCGTCTCGCCTCAGAGAGGAAATTCTTCTTCTCTTTCAGATGACGAGAAAGACGCAGTACTGCAGCGTCGACTCCGGGAAGGCGGCGGCTTACACCTTCACCTGGGGGAACGTTCGGGTAAGAACGCCTGTGGCTGAACACCTCTTCGCAGAAGCTGTTGTCTCTGAATGAAGACAGAACGTCTCTGTGCCGCAGGTGCCGTCCGTGTCCCGGTCCGACTCGGCGGAACGAGGCTACGGCTTCGCGACGTGGGCGTTTCGCTTCGCTCATCGAGTTCGGATTAACTTCCGTAACCTGCACGGACCTCCGGCGAAAGCAGCGGACGTGTCTCCGTCCAGCATCCTGCCGTCCAAACAGGTGCGCGCACTTTAAAAGGAGCCAATCGGAGAGCTGTTTTCTAACAGGGACGGTTCATGATCTGTAGAAGTGAGTATGAAACAGCACGCAGGAACATCAGCTCCTCCTGGACGCCACCGCGTGTAGTTTAAATATCCGGATGTCCGGTGTGCGTACAGGACAGAGCTGACTGACACGCAGCTAGTTAACGTCGCACTCGTTAATCTGTATTACAGCTTTTATACATCCAGAGAACTTCTACAGACGCCAGACCAGGCGTCTCATGGCGGCCCGGAAACAATACGCTGATGATGTCACTGATCATCAATACAGAATTTAGGCAAATAAATATTAAAGTCATCGTGACGGATCAGAAAACTCAGTTCATGTGAAACGACCCAAAGAGCCTCCTCTTCCTCCTCCTCTTCCTCCTCCTGCTGCTCCTCTTCTTCCTCCTGCTGCTGCTCCTCCTCTTCCTCCTCTTCTTCCTCCTGCTGCTCCTCTTCTTCCTCCTGCTGCTGCTCCTCCTCTTCCTCCTCTTCTTCCTCCTCCTCCTCTTCTTCCTCCTGCTGCTCCTCCTCTTCCTCCTGCTGCTCCTCCTCTTCCTCCTGCTGCTCCTCCTCTTCTTCCTCCTCCTCCTCTTCCTCCTGCTGCTCCTCCTCTTCCTCCTCTTCTTCTCCTGCTGCTCCTTTTCCTCCTGCTGCTCCTCCTCTTCCTCCTCTTCTTCCTCCTCCTCCTCTTCTTCCTCCTGCTGCTCCTCCTCTTCCTCCTCCTCTTCCTCCTCCTCCTCCTCCTCTTCCTCCTCCTCTTCCTCCTCCTCCTCTTCCTCCTCCTGCTGCTCCTCTTCCTCCTGCTGCTCCTCCTCTTCCTCCTCCTCCTCCTTTTCCTCCTGCTGCTGCTCCTCTTCCTCTTCCTCCTCCTCCTCTTCTTCCTCCTGCTGCTCCTCCTCTTCCTCCTCCTCCTCCTTTTCCTCCTGCTGCTCCTCTTCCTCTTCCTCCTCCTCTTCCTCTTCCTCCTGCTGCTCCTCCCCCCCTCTTCCTCTTCCTCCTGCTGCTCCTCCCCCCCTCTTCCTCTTCCTCCTGCTGCTCCTCCTCCTTTCCTCCTGCTGCTCCTCCTCCTCCTCCTCCTCTTCCTCCTCCTCCTCCCGCTCCTCCTGCTGCTCCTCCTCTTCCTCCTCCTCTTCCTCCTCCTGCTCCTCCCCCCTCCTCCTCCTCTTCTTCTTCCTCCTCCTCCTCAGACGTACGAGTCGCTGCGGCGGCGAATGAAAACCTTAGTGATGCGAATCATCGCCGACAGCCTGACGGCCCTGAAGGGCCCCAGAGGACGAGTGGCGAGACACATTCCTCACGTCTACTCCGAGCTGATGAAGGCGCCGAGCACCACGGTGAGTCCGGCCCGTCTGAAGAGTCCCATGAATACCAGGAAGGTGTGAACAGCGGAGCTGTTGTCCCCCCTCAGGTGAGTCTGGGTGCAGCGATCCCAAACTCCACGGAGGAGTCTGTCGGCGCCGCCTACGGCCTGACAGACTACATCCCCGTGGTCTCCGGGAAGCCGTACCACATCCTGTACTGCGGGGACGTCCTCAGCCCGGACGGGACCGAGCGCCGCGAAGATCCCGACCCGAAGCCCGACCTGAAGTTTGATGGACTCGTAGAAGCACCGCAGGAGTTTCAGAAGGAACACCTGTTCCACGAGGTGAGGAGCACGCCAGCGACTATTTGTTTGATGTTTGTGAAAATGATTACAGGAAGTTCATCAGCTGCTCCAGCTGAAAACACTTTGATCCAGTGATGATGTGTTTTCAGGACATGATGAAGATGCTTCTCAGCGAGAAAAGTGAGAACGCTCGAGGAACCCTTCATCACATCACCTCCCTGTTTCACTTCAAGACGTTCAACAGCACCGCCAAAGACTACTTCCTCAACATCTGGGACTTCATTACGGTAAAACTCCTGAAGTCAGGTGACCTACCGAGCCTGCGTGTCGCTCATGATCCCGTTCTGTACATATTCATGTTCCCACAGGAAGAACCCTCTCGTGTCGTCGTCGGTCAAAAAAGTTTCAGCTCAACTAAAATTTACATTGATGAAATTAAAACTGGTCTAACAGCTACTTGTCAGACTGTCCTGAGGGGGAACGCAGAACACGAAGTGAGGGTTTCGCACGGCGCGATTACGTACAAACTCAACGCAAAGACGCGAGTGAGAAAATTCACGTGAAATGTTCAGAGAAAAGGAAGAGAGGAAGTTAAACTAGCTGTAAGATCAGGAAATATGAGTCTGTTTTACTGTGAAACACGTTCAAACCAAACTCCATTCAGAAAAGAAGCATTTTAAAAGCTGTGTGCTTGTCATCTGGCAGACCTGACAGAGCAGGAAGTCACATGTTCGTGACGTCGTTAGTTCAGCATCTGTTTATTGAAACTAAATCACAGCTAAATGTTTATTTCGGGTTCTTCCGGCTGCAGTAAACCGGATTAGGGCAGAAGTCCAGCGGTCCTTCACGACCAACATGAAGCTAAAAATTCACGCTGACATTTTTCCGTTTCGCCGTGACATTCTGCTTCCTGAAGTACGTGTTTATATTTGACAGTTTGTGACGACGGCGTACGTGACTCTGTTCGCTGTGACGGACTGCGGTCTGGACTCTGTGGACCAGAGACCCTCAGATTACCCCTCTCAGGTCTCCGCTCAGATGGACTGGCTAAGCGGGCTGGCTCACAGACTGCTGGATCTGGTGTGGATGCCTCCATCTCAGGAGGACATCAACGCCGCCGCCGCCGCTGCAGGTCGCTGCGACGGAGAGAAGAAAATATCCCCCTTCTGTTACTGTAAAGAAGGTAAAAGGCCGGACAGGCGAGGGTTCACGTGACTGTCTTTAACTCGTCTCCGTCTGTCTTTAACTCCTCCTGTCTCCGTCTGTCTTTAACTCGTCTCCGTCTGTCTTTAACAACGTCTGTCTTTAACTCCTCCTGTCTCCGTCTGTCTTTAACAACGTCTGTCTTTAACTCCTCCTGTCTCCGTCTGTCTTTAACAACGTCTGTCTTTAACTCCTCCTGTCTCAGTCTGTCTTTAACTCCTCCTGTCTCCGTCTGTCTTTAACTCGTCTCCGTCTGTCTTTAACAACGTCTGTCTTTAACTCCTCCTGTCTCCGTCTGTCTTTAACTCGTCTCAGTCTGTCTTTAACTCCTCCTGTCTCCGTCTGTCTTTAACTCGTCTCAGTCTGTCTTTAACTCCTCCTGTCTCCGTCTGTCTTTAACTCCTCCTGTCTCCGTCTGTCTTTAACTCCTCCTGTCTCCGTCTGTCTTTAACTCGTCTCCGTCTGTCTTTAACTCCTCCTGTCTCCGTCTGTCTTTAACTCGTCTCCATCTGTCTTTAACAACGTCTGTCTTTAACTCCTCCTGTCTCCGTCTGTCTTTAACTCGTCTCAGTCTGTCTTTAACTCCTCCTGTCTCCGTCTGTCTTTAACTCGTCTCAGTCTGTCTTTAACTCCTCCTGTCTCCGTCTGTCTTTAACTCGTCTCAGTCTGTCTTTAACTCGTCTCAGTCTGTCTTTAACTCCTCCTGTCTCTGTCTGTCTTTAACTCGTCTCCGTCTGTCTTTAACTCATCTCCGTCTGTCTTTAACTCCTCCTGTCTCCGTCTGTCTTTAACTCATCTCCGTCTGTCTTTAACTCCTCCTGTCTCCGTCTGTCTTTAACTCGTCTCCGTCTGTCTTTAACTCGTCTCCGTCTGTCTTTAACTCCTCCTGTCTCCGTCTGTCTTTAACTCATCTCCGTCTGTCTTTAACTCCTCCTGTCTCCGTCTGTCTTTAACTCGTCTCCGTCTGTCTTTAACAACGTCTGTCTTTAACTCCTCCTGTCTCCGTCTGTCTTTAACTCGTCTCCGTCTGTCTTTAACAACGTCTGTCTTTAACTCCTCCTGTCTCCGTCTGTCTTTAACTCGTCTCAGTCTGTCTTTAACTCCGTCTGTCTTTAACTCCTCCTGTCTCCGTCTGTCTTTAACTCGTCTCCGTCTGTCTTTAACTCCTCCTGTCTCCGTCTGTCTTCAACTCGTCTCCGTCTGTCTTTAACTCCTCCTGTCTCCGTCTGTCTTTAACTCCGTCCGTCTCTGTCTGTCTTTAAGTCCGTCTGTCTTTAACTCATCCGTCCGTCTTTAACTCCGTCCATCTGTCTTTAACTCGTCTCCGTCCGTCTTTAACTCCGTCCGTCTGTCTTTAACTCGTCTCCGTCCGTCTTTAACTCCGTCCGTCTCCGTCCGTCTTTAACTCGTCTCCGTCCGTCTTTAACTCCGTCTGTCTTTAACTCCGTCCGTCTCCGTCTGTCTTTAACTCCTCCTGTCTCCGTCTGTCTTTAACTCGTCTCCGTCTGTCTTTAACTCCTACTGTCTCCGTCTGTCTTTAACTCCTCCTGTCTCCGTCTGTCTTCAACTCGTCTCCGTCTGTCTTTAACTCCTCCTGTCTCCGTCTGTCTTTAACTCGTCTCCGTCCGTCTTTAACTCCGTCCGTCTCCGTCCGTCTTTAACTCGTCTCCGTCCGTCTTTAACTCCGTCTGTCTTTAACTCCGTCCGTCTCCGTCTGTCTTTAACTCCTCCTGTCTCCGTCTGTCTTTAACTCGTCTCCGTCTGTCTTTAACTCCTCCTGTCTCCGTCTGTCTTTAACTCCTCCTGTCTCCGTCTGTCTTCAACTCGTCTCCGTCTGTCTTTAACTCCTCCTGTCTCCGTCTGTCTTCAACTCGTCTCCGTCTGTCTTTAACTCCTCCTGTCTCCGTCTGTCTTTAACTCCGTCCGTCTCTGTCTGTCTTTAAGTCCGTCTGTCTTCAACTCGTCTCCGTCCGTCTTTAACTCCGTCCGTCTGTCTTTAACTCGTCTCCGTCTGTCTTTAACTCCTCCTGTCTCCGTCTGTCTTTAACTCTCTCCGTCTGTCTTTAACTCCTCCTGTCTCCGTCTGTCTTTAACTCGTCTCCGTCTGTCTTTAACTCCTCCTGTCTCCGTCTGTCTTCAACTCGTCTCCGTCTGTCTTTAACTCCTCCTGTCTCCGTCTGTCTTTAACTCCGTCCGTCTCTGTCTGTCTTTAAGTCCGTCTGTCTTCAACTCGTCTCCGTCCGTCTTTAACTCCGTCCGTCTGTCTTTAACTCCTCCTGTCTCCGTCTGTCTTTAACTCGTCTCCGTGTGTCTTTAACTCCTCCTGTCTCCGTCTGTCTTTAACTCGTCTCCGTGTGTCTTTAACTCCTCCTGTCTCCGTCTGTCTTTAACTCGTCTCCGTGTGTCTTTAACTCCTCCTGTCTCCGTCTGTCTTTAACTCATCTCCGTGTGTCTTTAACTCCTCCTGTCTCCGTCTGTCTTTAACTCGTCTCCGTCTGTCTTTAACAACGTCTGTCTTTAACTCCTCCTGTCTCCGTCTGTCTTTAACTCGTCTCAGTCTGTCTTTAACTCCGTCTGTCTTTAACTCCTCCTGTCTCCGTCTGTCTTTAACTCCTCCTGTCTCCGTCTGTCTTCAACTCGTCTCCGTCTGTCTTTAACTCCTCCTGTCTCCGTCTGTCTTTAACTCCGTCTGTCTTTAACTCATCTCCGTCCGTCTTTAACTCCGTCCGTCTGTCTTTAACTCGTCTCCGTCCGTCTTTAACTCCGTCCGTCTGTCTTTAACTCGTCTCCGTCCGTCTTTAACTCCGTCCGTCTCCGTCCGTCTTTAACTCGTCTCCGTCCGTCTTTAACTCCGTCTGTCTTTAACTCCGTCCGTCTCCGTCTGTCTTTAACTCCTCCTGTCTCCGTCTGTCTTTAACTCGTCTCCGTCTGTCTTTAACTCCTCCTGTCTCCGTCTGTCTTCAACTCGTCTCCGTCTGTCTTTAACTCCTCCTGTCTCCGTCTGTCTTTAACTCGTCTCCGTCCGTCTTTAACTCCGTCCGTCTCCGTCCGTCTTTAACTCGTCTCCGTCCGTCTTTAACTCCGTCTGTCTTTAACTCCGTCCGTCTCCGTCTGTCTTTAACTCCTCCTGTCTCCGTCTGTCTTTAACTCGTCTCCGTCTGTCTTTAACTCCTCCTGTCTCCGTCTGTCTTTAACTCCTCCTGTCTCCGTCTGTCTTTAACTCCTCCTGTCTCCGTCTGTCTTCAACTCGTCTCCGTCTGTCTTTAACTCCTCCTGTCTCCGTCTGTCTTTAACTCCGTCCGTCTCTGTCTGTCTTTAAGTCCGTCCGTCTTCAACTCGTCTCCGTCCGTCTTTAACTCCGTCCGTCTGTCTTTAACTCGTCTCCGTGTGTCTTTAACTCCTCCTGTCTCCGTCTGTCTTAACTCGTCTCCGTGTGTCTTTAACTCCTCCTGTCTCCGTCTGTCTTTAACTCGTCTCCGTGTGTCTTTAACTCCTCCTGTCTCCGTCTGTCTTTAACTCATCTCCGTCTGTCTTTAACTCGTCTCAGTCTGTCTTTAACTCATCTCCGTCTGTCTTTAACTCATCTCCGTCTGTCTTTAACTCCTCCTGTCTCCGTCTGTCTTTAACTCCGCCTGTCTCCGTCTGTCTTTAACTCCGCCTGTCTCCGTCTGTCTCCTCTCAGAGAAAGCAGGTGAGCAGCTGGTTCGGTGCTGCAGTAATCTGTGTCCAGGGATCTGGTTCCATGAGAGCTGTGCTCGAGCTCAGACCCTCTCTGACCCGCATGAGGACTGGTTCTGCGGTCCGGGTTGCAGCGCAGACGGGACCTACGTGTACTGTCACTGTAAGGAGCGGAGGGGGGGGCAGATGGTCCAGTGCGGCCGGACGGACAAGTGCAGGAGACACGAGTGGTACCACCGAGACTGTCTGACCGCGGCCCAGCGGAGCGGCGCCGAGCAGAGTGAGACGCTCAGCCGCACACGAGAGCGAGCGAAACGCTAAGGCGCTGAGTTAGCTGTACAACTAAATGTAGATGTAGAGTAATGCAGTACAAGTACGCAGCGTTAACGGTCTGGTTCTGTTCCGAAGGACCAGACTGATGGTTTTTGGTGGTTTTATGTTCCAGCTCCGTGGTTCTGCTCAGAGTCCTGCTCCATGGCGGAGGACGGCGAGGACTTCCTGTTTAACTACACGAGGGCGGTGGTGTGGGAGGGGCTCTACCACATGGCCAGGCGGGACGCCATCCAGGAGGGGGACGGAGACGCCATGGCGGACTTCTGGAGGATGGACCTGGTTCTGCTGTGGAACAGAGAACACCTGCAGCTCTTCAACAGCAGCCACCACATGATCACAGGTACGGCGCCAACAAGCGTGTCATTCACGTGGGGAGGAGCTAATGGCTGTTGTCATGGTTACCGTGTGTGAACAGGGATGGAGGGGTTCTACCCGGAGCGCGTCAGGCAGGACCTGAAGTGGAACCGAGTGTTGAACCTTCAGGGAACATCTGGAGGGAACATCAGCCCGGACCTGCTCACAGAGCTGCTGATCAGCGAGTCCAAAGGTGATTCACACACCTGCACGTCTGCTCAGCCAATCAGGTGGAAGGAGGATTCAGATCCTTCACTGATGGAAAAGTAGGAAAACCACAGTACTCAAAGTACTCAAAGTACTCGCCGTGGGTCCAGTATATGATTCAGCAGACGGTCCTTGACACAACGTTATATTAGGAGATTATGTCCCTCAGGAGTCTGAATCAGAGAGTTCTGGTCTTGAGTGAAGCAGATTTAGTCCTGAGAATGTCCATGAATCCCCTCGTGTCTAACGAAGGCTTCCTGTCCGCAGGTGGGATCGAGTTCGGTAAAGGCAGCTTCACGAAGCAGCAGGTGGAGCAGAGCGCCCAGCTGGCCGGCGCTCAGGCCAAAGACCTGGACCGGATCTTCTTCACTCGGGGAAACCCTCTGAACCTGTCCGCGTACCTGTCGCGCCTCACGTCCTCGTCCCGCGGGAGGACGGCGGACGTGTCCAAGTTCGTGGAGGAGTTTAAGAAGGACGAGCTGTTCGACTTCAAACCGGGAAGAAGACACCAGGGCTTCAACAAGTTCAGCTACCAGCAGAGAGTCAGGACCCCCAAGAGGATGGGGAGGAGCCTGAGGGCCCTGTCTGAGGAGCTGGACCGCCGGAGAGACCAGATCCTCTGAGAGCGACGAGTCACGTGACATCAGCGATGCCACTTCTGTAGATGAACTAACGCATTTAGCTTGTTTATTCCTTTTCTCTGCTAATGTCCACTAATCTGTTTAGAAATAAGAGGTTCTCAGTAAAGACGAGGCGTCCCCTCTTTCTGTCACGTGTCTTTTATGTGTGTCGTCGTTTCAGCAAAGTGCTTCTCTGTCTGCTGCAATAAAACCACGTTCGGTTTGAGCTGCAGCTGAAGAGACGAACTTTGTTTTTTAACCTTTATTCGAGAACAACGGCGAGCTGGTCGACATGCAGAACAAGTAGCTTCACGTGAAGGACGAAGACGAGCACCAGGTGGAGAAAAGGTCAGTAGATAATGAAACGTGTCACGCTGAGGTCAGTGGGCCTGTACCAAAGAAAAGCTCACGTGAACTCACCGAGTGCGGCGCTCATCCAGGAGACGTGAGGCTCCACGTCGTCCGTCAGCTCGGGAAGCTCATCGAGCAGGTTAGAGCACTGCTTCTGGACGTAGAGGACCCCACGCTGCTGCACCTGGGGGGGGACAGAGGACGGGTACAGACAGAGGACAGGTAGAGACAGGACAGGTAGAGACTCAGAGGACAGGTACAGACAGGACAGGTAGAGACTCAGAGGACGGGTAGAGACACAGAGGACGGGTAGAGACAGGTGAGGTAGAGACAGAGGACAGGTAGAGACTCAGAGGACGGGTAGAGACAGGACAGGTAGAGACACAGAGGACGGGTAGAGACTCAGAGGACGGGTAGACAGGTGAGGTAGAGACAGAGGACAGGTAGAGAAAGGTGAGGTAGAGACAGAGAGGACAGGTAGAGACTCAGGACGGGTAGAGACAGGACGGGTAGAGACTCAGAGGACGGGTAGAGACTCAGAGGACGGGTAGAGACAGGTGAGGTAGAGACAGAGGACAGGTAGAGACAGTGAGTAGAGACAGAGAGGACAGGTAGAGACTCAGGACGGGTAGAGACAGGACAGGTAGAGACTCAGAGGACAGGTAGAGACAGGACAGGTAGAGACAGGTGAGGTAGAGACTCAGAGGACGGGTAGACAGGACAGGTAGAGACTCAGGACAGGTAGAGACTCAGAGGACGGGTAGAGACAGGACAGGTAGAACAGGACAGGTAGAGACTCAGGACAGGTAGAGACAGGACAGGTAGAGACTCAGAGGACAGGTAGAGACTCAGAGGACGGATAGTGACAGGTGAGTAGAGACTCAGAGGACAGGTAGAGACAGGTGAGGTAGAGACTCAGAGGACAGGTAGAGACAGGACAGGTAGAGACTCAGAGGACAGGTAGAGACAGGACAGGTAGAGACTCAGAGGACAGGTAGAGACTCAGAGGACGGATAGTGACAGGACAGGTAGAGACTCAGAGACAGGTAGAGACAGGTGAGGTAGAGACTCAGGACAGATAGAGACACAGAGGACGGATATGACAGGACAGGTAGAGACTCAGAGGACAGGTAGAGACAGGTGAGGTAAGACTCAGAGGACGGGTAGAGACTCAGGACGGGTAGAGACTCAGAGGACAGGTAGAGACAGGTGAGGTAGAGACTCAGGACAGATAGAGACACGAGGACGGATAGTGACAGGACAGGTAGAGACTCAGAGGACAGGTAGAGACAGGTGAGTAGAGACTCAGAGGACGGGTAGAGACTCAGAGGACAGGTAGAGACAGGACAGGTAGAGACTCAGAGGACAGGTAGAGACAGGACGGATAGAAACTCAGAGGACAGGTAGAGACAGGTGAGGTAGAGACTCAGAGGACAGGTAAGACTCAGAGGACAGGTAGATTTGAGGCTTTTCCGTCCTGCTCTGATCAATCATGTGATCAATGATGTCAGGATCTAAACACTCTGGTCCTGTATCAGGCTCATGTGTACTGAGTACTGTATGTACACAGTAAGCAGTAGTACTCTGTAATACTCTATAGTACTCTGTAGTACTCGGTAGTACTCAGTAGTCTGGTTCCTCTCACCTTCCCCTCGATGACGTCGAGCACAGAAGAAAAAGTCATCCGTCGCTCCTCCGGCATCACGAAGCGATCGCCGCTCACGGCGTCGGCGTAGCCGTTGAGGGTCACCGCCACGCTGATGACCTTTGACCCCACCTTCTCCCTGCAGACAGGAAGCGCCCTGAGCGTCACGGACTACAGAAGAAGAAGAAGAGTGCGGGTGAGGGTGGGCGGGGCTTCCTCACCTCAGGTACTCTGGAGTCCACCTGGACAGAGCCGGCCAATGGTTGAAGGCATTGCGGATGACGCAGGGCTTGTTAGGACCAATCCAGTCGCGGTAGAACTGCAGCGGGTCAGGTGGCTCCTCCAGGTACGGCACTGATTGGTTCAGATACAGATCTGAAAGGTCATCAATAAACAAGCGCTCTGATCAGCTGACTCAGCAGATCGCAAACAGCCAGGTAGTACCAGCTAGTACCATCAGGTAGTACCAGCTAGTACCATCAGGTAGTACCAGCTAGTACCATCAGGTAGTACCAGCTAGTATCAGGTAGTACCATCAGGTAGTACCAGCTAGTATCAGCTAGTACCATCAGGTAGTACCAGCTAGTACCATCAGGTAGTACCATCAGGT
>NW_024044045.1:0-9015 GCF_014851395.1 Micropterus salmoides
AAGCAGGCTGTTTTAGCTGTACACACTGAGTTGATGGCTTCCAGTGACCTGTTGGACTTTGGAGTCAAATTTAACTCACTTTCTGTTTTTTTACACAGATCAGTCACAGGGCAGAGTGTTTCACCAGATTTCTTCTTACGACAAGAATACCAATTTGATACACCCATATTTCACTGAAATGGACTCTCTTGCTTCTCAAGCCTAATGATGTGTGTAAAGCTCCTTTGTGGACTTTCTGAGCTAAAAGCCCCTAATAAGTTCTAATGGAGTTTTAATACCAAAATACACAACTGTATGATGGGTGTGGGACGCTGATTTGAGCTGTTGTGATTTGAGGCCCCTTTGTGGCCCCTGAATGAAATTAGCTTGGGAAAGGTGGAAGAAGGTTGAGATTCAAGATTCTTGATGGTGTTGTCTCTGTGAGTCTTCTGGGTAAGTTTGAAGCCATTTGGAGCTCAACTCAGAGATTTCTACATGAAAGCCTCTAAACGGTAGAAGCAGGCTGTTTTAGCCTGTACACACTGAGTTGATGGCTTCCAGTGACCTGTTGGACTTTGGAGTCAAATTAAACTCACTTTCTGTTGTTTTACACAGATCAGTCACAGGGCAGAGTGTTTCACCAGATTTCTTCTAACGACAAGAAATACCAATTTGATACACCATATTTCACTGAACAGGACTCTTGCTTCTCAAGCCTACGCGAGTGTTTAAAGCTCTTTTGTGGACTTTATGAGCTAAAAGCCACCTAATAAGTTCTAAATGGAGTTTTAATACCAAAATACAACTGTATGATGGGGTGGGACGCTGATTTGAGCTGTTGTGATTGGGGGCCCCTATGTGGCCCCTGAATGAAACTAGCTTGGAAAGGTGGAAGAAGGTTGAGATTCAAGATTCTTGATGGTGTTGCTCTGTGAGTCTTCTGGGTAAGTTTGAAGCCATTTGGAGCTCAACTCAGAGATTTCTACATGAAAGCCTCTAAACGGTAGAAGCAGGCTGTTTTAGCCTGTACACACTGAGTTGATGGCTTCCAGTGACGTGTTGGACTTTGGAGGCAAAAACTCACTTTCTGTTGTTTTACACAGATCAGTCACAGGAAAGAGTGTTTCACCAGATCTCACCTTTACAACAAACAATACCATTTTCATACAGCCATATTTCACTGAACAGGACTCATGTAGAGATTTCTACATGAAAGCCTCTAAAGGTAGAAGCAGGCTGTTTTAGCCTGTACACACTGAGTTGATGGCTTCCAGTGACCTGTTGGATTTGGAGTCAAATTTAACTCACTTTCTGTTGTTTTACACAGATCAGTCACAGGGCAGAGTGTTTCACCAGATTTCTTCTTTACGACAAAAAATACCAATTTGATACACCCTATTTCACTGAACGGGACTCTCTTGCTTCTCAAGCTAAGCGAGTGTGTAAGTCCTTTTGTGGACTTTATGAGCTAACAGCCACCTAATAAGTTCTAAATGGAGTTTTAATACCAAAATACAACTGTATGATGGGTGTGGGACGCTGATTTGAGCTGTTGTGATTTGGGGCCCCTATGTGGCCCCTGAAGAAACTAGCTTGGGAAAGGTGGAAGAAGGTTGAGATTCAAGATTCTTGATGGTGTGTCTCTGTGAGTCTCTGGTAAGTTTGAAGCCATTTGGAGCTCAACTCAGAGATTTCTACATGAAAGCCTCTAAAAAGGTAGAAGCAGGCTGTTTTAGCCTGTACACACTGAGTTGATGGATTCCAGTGACCTGTTGGACTTTGGAGTCAATTTACTCACTTTCTGTTGTTTTACACAGATCAGTCACAGGGCAGAGTGTTCACCAGATCTCACCTTTACAACAAACATACCATTTTCATACAGCCATATTTCACTGAACAGGACTCATGTAGAGATTTCTACATGAAAGCCTCTAAAAGGTAGAAGCAGGTGTTTTAGCCTGTACACTGAGTTGATGGCTTCCAGTGACCTGTTGGACCTTTGGAGTCAATTTAACTCCTTTCTGTGTTTACACAGATCAGTCACAGGGCAGAGTGTTTCACCAGATTTCTTCTTTACGACAAGAAATACCAATTTGATACACCCATATTTCACTGAACAGGACTCTCTTGCTTCTCAAGCCTACGCGAGTGTTTAAAGCTCCTTTTGTGGACTTTAGAGCTAAAAGCCACCTAATAAGTTCTAAATGGAATTTTAATACCAAAATACAACTGTATGATGGGTGGGGACGCTGATTTGAGCTGTTGTGATTTGGGGCCCCTATGTGGCCCCTGAATGAAACTAGCTTGGGAAAGGTGGAAGAAGGTTGAGATTCAGATTCTTGATGGTGTTGTCTCTGTGAGTCTCTGGGTAAGTTTGAAGCCATTTGGAGCTAAACTCAGAGATTTCTACATGAAAGCTCTATACGGTAGAAGCAGGCTGTTTTAGCCTGTACACACTGAGTTGATGGCTTCCAGTGACGTGTTGGACTTTGGAGGCAAATTGAACACTTTCTGTTGTTTTACACAGATCAGTCACAGGAAGAGTGTTTCACCAGATCTCACCTTTACAACAAACAATACCTTTCATACAGCCATATTTCACTGAACAGACTCATGTAGAGATTTCTACATGAAAGCCTCTAAAAGGTAGAAGCAGGTGTTTAGCCTGTACCAGACTGAGTTGATGGCTTCCAGTGACCTGTTTGGACTTTGGAGTCAAATTTAACTCACTTTCTGTGTTTTACACAGATCAGTCACAGGGCAGAGTGTTTCACCAGATTTTTCTTTACGACAAGAAATACCAATTTGATACACCCATATTTCACTGAAATGGATCTCTTGCTTCTCAAGCCTAATGCGTGTGTAAAGCTCCTTTTGTGGACTTTCTGAGCTAAAAGCCACCTAATAAGTTCTAATGGAGTTTTAATACCAAAATACAACTGTATGATGGGTGTGGGACGCTGATTTGAGCTGTTGTGATTTGAGGCCCCTTTGTGGCCCCTGAATGAAACTAGCTTGGGAAAGGTGGAAGAAGGTTGAGATTCAAGATTCTTGATGGTGTTGTCTCTGTGAGTCTTCTGGGTAAGTTTGAAGCCATTTGGAGCTCAACTCAGAGATTTCTACATGAAAGCCTCCAAACGTAGAAGCAGGTGTTTTAGCCTGTACACACTGAGTTGATGGCTTCCAGTGACCTGTTGACTTTGGAGTCAAATTGAACTCACTTTCTGTTGTTTACACAGATCAGTCACAGGGCAGAGTGTTTCACCAGATTCTTCTTAACGACAAAATACCAATTTGATACACCCATATTTCACTGAACAGGACTCTCTTGCTTCTCAAGCCTACGCGAGTGTTTAAAGCTCCTTTTGTGGACTTTATGAGCTAAAAGCCACCTAATAAGTTCTAAATGGAGTTTTAATACAAAATACAACTGTATGATGGGTGTGGGACGCTGATTTGAGCTGTTGTGATTGGAGGCCCCTATGTGGCCCCTGAATGAAACTAGCTTGGGAAAGGTGGAAGAAGGTTGAGATTCAAGATTCTTGATGGGTTGTTCTGTGAGTCTTCTGGGTAAGTTTGAAGCCATTTGGAGCTCAACTCAGAGATTTCTACATGAAAGCCTCTAAACGGTAGAAGCAGGCTGTTTTAGCCTGTACACACTGAGTTGATGGCTTCCAGTGACGTGTTGGACTTTGGAGGCAAATTTAACTCACTTTCTGTTGTTTTACACAGATCAGTCACAGGAAAGAGTGTTTCACCAGATCTCACCTTTACAACAAATTTTCATACAGCCATATTTCACTGAACAGGACTCATGTAGAGATTTCTACATGAAAGCCTCTAAAGGTAGAAGCAGGCTGTTTTAGCTGTACACACTGAGTTGATGGCTTCCAGTGACCTGTTGGACTTTGGAGTCAAATTTAACTCACTTTCTGTTGTTTTACACAGATCAGTCACAGGGCAGAGTGTTTCACCAGATTTCTTCTTTACAACAAGAAATACCAATTTGATACACCCATATTCACTGAACAGGACTCTCTTGCTTCTCAAGCCTACGCGAGTGTTTAAAGCTCCTTTTGTGGACTTTATGAGCTAAAAGCCACTAATAAGTTCTAAATGGAATTTAATACCAAAATACAACTGTATGGGGTGTGGTACGCTGATTTGAGCTGTGTGATTTGGGGCCCTATGTGGCCCCTGAAAGAAACTAGCTTGGGAAAGGTGGAAGAAGGTTGAGATTCAAGATTCTTGATGGTGTTGTCTCTGTGAGTCTTCTGGGTAAGTTTGAAGCCATTTGGAGCTCAACTCAGAGATTTCTACATGAAAGCCTCTAAACGGTAGAAGCAGGCTGTTTTTGCTGGTACACACTGAGTTGATGGCTTCCAGTGACCTGTTGTACTTTGGAGGCAAATTTAACTCACTTTCTGTTGTTTTACACAGATCAGTCACAGGCAGAGTGTTTCACCAGATCTCACCTTTACAACAAACAATACCATTTTCATACAGCCATATTTCACTGAACAGGACTCATTTAGAGATTTCTACATGAAAGCCTCTAAAAGGTAGAAGCAGGCTGTTTTAGCCTGTACACACTGAGTTGATGGCTTCCAGTGACCTGGGACTTTGGAGTCAATTGAACTCACTTTCTGTTGTTTTACACAGATCAGTCACAGGGCAGAGTGTTTCACCAGATTTTCTTCTTTACGACAAGAAATACCAATTTGATACACCATATTTCACTAAATGGACTCTCTTGCTTCTCAAGCCTAAGCGAGTGTGGAAAGCTCCTTTTGTGGACTTTATGAGCTAACAGCCACCTAATAAGTTCTAATGGAGTTTTAATACCAAATACAACTGTATGATGGGTGTGGACGCTGATTTGAGCTGTTGTGATTTGGGGCCCCTATGTGGCCCCTGAATGAAACTAGCTTGGGAAAGGTGGAAGAAGGTTGAGATTCAAGATTCTTGATGGTGTTGTCTCTGTGAGTCTTCTGGGTAAGTTTGAAGCCATTTGGAGCTCAACTCAGAGATTTCTACATGAAAGCCTCTAAACGTAGAGCAGGCTGTTTTAGCCTGTACACACTGAGTTGATGGCTTCCAGTGACGTGTTGGACTTGGAGGCAAATTTAACTCACTTTCTGTTGTTTTACACAGATCAGTCACAGGAAAGAGTGTTTCACCAGATCTCACCTTTACAACAAACAATACCATTTTCATACAGCCATATTTCACTGAACAGGACTCATGTAGAGATTTCTACATGAAAGCCTCTAAAAGGTAGAAGCAGGCTGTTTTAGCCTGTACACACTGAGTTGATGGCTTCCAGTGACCTGTTGGACTTTGGAGTCAAATTTAACTCATTTCTGTTGTTTTACACAGATCAGTCACAGGGCAGAGTGTTCACCAGATTTCTTTTACGACAAGAAATACCAATTTGATACACCCATATTTCACTGAAATGGACTCTCTTGCTTCTCAAGCCTAAACGAGTGTGTAAAGCTCCTTTTGTGGACTTTATGAGCTAAAAGCCACCTAATAAGTTCTAAATGGAATTTAAATACCAAAATACAACTGTATGATGGGTGTGGTACGCTGATTTGAGCTGTTGTGATTTGGGGCCCCTATGTGGCCCCTGAATGAAACTAGCTTGGGAAAGGTGGAAGAAGGTTGAGATTCAAGATTCTTGATGGTGTTGTCTCTGTGAGTCTTCTGGGTAAGTTTGAAGCCATTTGGAGCTCAACTCAGAGATTTCTACATGAAAGCCTCTAAACGGTAGAAGCAGGCTGTTTTGGTACACACTGAGTTGATGGCTTCCAGTGACCTGTTGTACTTTGGAGGCAAATTTAACTCACTTTCTGTTGTTTTACACAGATCAGTCACAGGGCAGAGTGTTTCACCAGATCTCACCTTACAACAAACAATACCATTGTCATACAGCATATTTCACTGAACAGGACTCATTTAGAGATTTACATGAAAGCCTCTAAAAGGTAGAAGCAGGCTGTTTTAGCCTGTACACACTGAGTTGATGGCTTCCAGTGACCTGTTGGACTTTGGAGTCAAATTGAACTCACTTTCTGTTGTTTTACACAGATCAGTCACAGGGCAGAGTGTTTCACCAGATTTCTTCTTTACGACAAGAAATACCAATTTGATACACCCATATTTCACTGAAATGGACTCTCTTGCTTCTCAAGCCTAAGCGAGTGTGGAAAGCTCCTTTTGTGGACTTTATGAGCTAACAGCCACCTAATAAGTTCTAATGGAGTTTTAATACCAAAATACAACTGTATGATGGGTGTGGGACGCTGATTTGAGCTGTTGTGATTTGGGGCCCCTTTGTGGCCCCTGAATGAAACTAGCTTGGGAAAGGTGGAAGAAGGTTGAGATTCAAGATTCTTGATGGTGTTGTCTCTGTGAGTCTTCTGGGTAAGTTTGAAGCCATTTGGAGCTCAACTCAGAGATTTCTACATGAAAGCCTCTAAACGGTAGAGCAGGCTGTTTTAGCCTGTACACACTGAGTTGATGGCTTCCAGTGACGTGTTGGACTTTGGAGGCAAATTAACTCACTTTCTGTTGTTTTACACAGATCAGTCACAGGAAAGAGTGTTTCACCAGATCTCACCTTTACAACAAACAATACCATTTTCATACAGCCATATTTCACTGAACAGGACTCATGTAGAGATTTCTACATGAAAGCCTCTAAAAGGTAGAAGCAGGCTGTTTAGCCTGTACACACTGAGTTGATGGCTTCCAGTGACCTGTTGGACTTTGGAGTCAAATTTAACTCACTTTCTGTTGTTTTACACAGATCAGTCACAGGGCAGAGTGTTTCACCAGATTTCTTCTTTACGACAAGAAATACCAATTTGATACACCCATATTTCACTGAAATGGACTCTCTTGCTTCTCAAGCCTAAATGAGTGTGTAAAGCTCCTTTTGTGGACTTTCTGAGCTAAAAGCCACCTAATAAGTTCTAATGGAGTTTTAATACCAAAATACAACTGTATGATGGGTGTGGGACGCTGATTTGAGCTGTTGTGATTTGGGGCCCCTATGTGGCCCCTGAAAGAAACTAGCTTGGGAAAGGCGGCAGAAGGTTGAGATTCAAGATTCTTGATGGTGTTGTCTCTGTGAGTCTTCTGGGTAAGTTTGAAGCCATTTGGAGCTCAACTCAGAGATTTCTACATGAAAGCCTCTAAACGGTAGAAGCAGGCTGTTTTTGCTGGTACACACTGAGTTGATGGCTTCCAGTGACCTGTTGGACTTTGGAGGCAAATTTAACTCACTTTCTGTTGTTTTACACAGATCAGTCACAGGGCAGAGTGTTTCACCAGATCTCACCTTTACAACAAACAATACCATTTTCATACAGCCATATTTCACTGAACAGGACTCATTTAGAGATTTCTACATGAAAGCCTCTAAAAGGTAGAAGCAGGCTGTTTTAGCCTGTACACACTGAGTTGATGGCTTCCAGTGACCTGTTGGACTTTGGAGTCAAATTGAACTCACTTTCTGTTGTTTTACACAGATCAGTCACAGGGCAGAGTGTTTCACCAGATTTCTTCTTTACGACAAGAAATACCAATTTGATACACCCATATTTCACTGAAATGGACTCTCTTGCTTCTCAAGCCTAAGCGAGTGTGGAAAGCTCCTTTTGTGGACTTTATGAGCTAACAGCCACCTAATAAGTTCTAATGGAGTTTTAATACCAAAATACAACTGTATGATGGGTGTGGGACGCTGATTTGAGCTGTTGTGATTTGGGGCCCCTTTGTGGCCCCTGAATGAAACTAGCTTGGGAAAGGTGGAAGAAGGTTGAGATTCAAGATTCTTGATGGTGTTGTCTCTGTGAGTCTTCTGGGTAAGTTTGAAGCCATTTGGAGCTCAACGCAGAGATTTCTACATGAAAGCCTCTAAACGGTAGAAGCAGGCTGTTTTAGCCTGTACACACTGAGTTGATGGCTTCCAGTGACGTGTTGGACTTTGGAGGCAAATTTAACTCACTTTCTGTTGTTTTACACAGACAGTCACAGGAAAGAGTGTTTCACCAGATCTCACCTTTACAACAAACATACCATTTTCATACAGCCATATTTCACTGAACAGGACTCATGTAGAGATTTCTACATGAAAGCCTCTAAAAGGTAGAAGCAGGCTGTTTTAGCTGTACACACTGAGTTGATGGCTTCCAGTGACCTGTTGGACTTTGGAGTCAAATTTAACTCACTTTCTGTTGTTTTACACAGATCAGTCACAGGGCAGAGTGTTTCACCAGATTTCTTCTTTACGACAAGAAATACCAATTTGATACACCCATATTTCACTGAAATGGACTCTCTTGCTTCTCAAGCCTAAATGAGTGTGTAAAGCTCCTTTTGTGGACTTTCTGAGCTAAAAGCCACCTAATAAGTTCTAATGGAGTTTTAATACCAAAATACAACTGTATGATGGGTGTGGGACGCTGATTTGAGCTGTTGTGATTTGAGGCCCCTTTGTGGCCCTGAATGAAATTAGCTTGGGAAAGGTGGAAGAAGGTTGAGATTCAAGATTCTTGATGGTGTTGTCTCTGTGAGTCTTCTGGGTAAGTTTGAAGCCATTTGGAGCTCAACTCAGAGATTTCTACATGAAAGCCTCTAAACGGTAGAAGCAGGCTGTTTTAGCCTGTACACACTGAGTGATGGCTTCCAGTGACCTGTTGGACTTTGGAGTCAAATTGAACTCACTTTCTGTTGTTTTACACAGATCAGTCACAGGGCAGAGTGTTTCACCAGATTTCTTCTTAACGACAAGAAATACCAATTTGATACACCCATATTTCATGAACAGGACTCTCTTGCTTCTCAAGCCTACGCGAGGTGTTTAAAGCTCCTTTTGTGGACTTTATGAGCTAAAAGCCACCTAATAAGTTCTAAATGGAGTTTTAATACCAAAATACAACTGATGATGGGGTGGGACGCTGATTTGAGCTGTTGTGATTGGGGCCCCTATGTGGCCCGAATGAAACTAGCTTGGGAAAGGTGGAA
>NW_024044046.1:0-5472 GCF_014851395.1 Micropterus salmoides
AACACTCTGCCCTGTGACTGATCTGTGTAAAACAACAGAAAGTGAGTTAAATTTGACTCCAAAGTACACAGGTCACTGGAAGCCATCAACTCAGTGTGTAAAGGCTAAAACAGCCTGCTTCTACCTTTTAGAGACTTTCATGTAGAAATCTCTGAGTTGAGCTCCAAATGGCTTCAAACTTACCCAGAAGACTCACAGAGACAACACCATCAAGAATCTTGAATCTTACCCTTCTGCCGCCTTTCCCAAGCTAGTTTCTTTCAGGGGCCACATAGGGCCCCAAATCACAACAGCTCAAATCAGCGTCCCACACCCATCATACAGTTGTATTTTGGTATTAAAACTCCATTTAGAACTTATTAGGTGGCCCCAAATCACAACAGCTCAAATCAGCGTACCACACCCATCATACAGTTGTATTTTGGTATTAAAACTCCATTTAGAACTTATTAGGTGGCTGTTAGCTCATAAAGTCCACAAAAGGAGCTTTACACACTCGCTTAGGCTTGAGAAGCAAGAGAGTCCTGTTCAGTGAAATATGGGGTATCAAATTGGTATTGTTTGTTGTAAAGAAGAAATCTGGTGAAACACTCTGCCCTGTGACTGATCTGTGTAAAACAACAGAAAGTGAGTTAAATTTGACTCCAAAGTACAACAGGTCACTGGAAGCCATCAACTCAGTGTGTACAAGCTAAACAGCCTGCTTCTACCTTTTAGAGGCATTCATGTAGAAATCTCTACATGAGCTTGTTCAGTGAAATATGGCTGTAGAAATTGGTATTGTTTGTTGTAATGGTGAGATCTGGTGAAACACTCTGTCCTGTGACTGATCTGTGTAAACAACAGAAGTGAGTTAAATTTGACTCCAAAGTACAACAGGTCACTGGAAGCCATCAACTCAGTGTGTACAGGCTAAAACAGCCTGCTTCTACCTTTTAGAGGCTTTCATGTAGAAATCTCTACATGAGTCCTGTTAAGTGAAATATGGCTGTATGAAATTGGTATTGTTTGTTGTAAAGAAAAATCTGGTGAAACACTCTGCCCTGTGACTGATCTGTGTAAAACAACAGAAAGTGAGTTAAACAACAGTGTTAAAACACAGAAAGTGAGTTAAATTTGACTCCAAAGCACAACAGGTCACTGGAAGCCATCAACTCAGTGTGTAAAGGCTAAACAGCCTGCTTCTACCTTTTAGAGACTTTCATGTAGAAATCTCTGAGTTGAGCTCCAAATGGCTTCAACTTACCCAGAAGACTCACAGAGACAACACCATCAAGAATCTTGAATCTTACCCTTCTGCCGCCTTTCCCAAGCTAGTTTCTTTCAGGGCCACATAGGGGCCCCAAATCACAACAGCTCAAATCAGTCCCCACCCATCATACAGTTGTATTTTGGTATTAAAACTCCATTTAGAACTTATTAGGTGGCCCCAAATCACAACAGCTCAATCAGCGTACCACACCCATCATACAGTTGTATTTTGGTATTAAAACTCCATTTAGAACTTATTAGGTGGCTGTTAGCTCATAAAGTCCACAAAAGGCTTACACACTCGCTTAGGCTTGAGAAGCAAGAGAGTCTGTTCAGTGAAATATGGTGTATCAAATTGGTATTGTTTGTTGTAAAGAAGAAATCTGGTGAACACTCTGCCCTGTGACTGATCTGTGTAAAACAACAGAAAGTGAGTTAAATTTGACTCCAAAGTACAACAGGTCACTGGAAGCCATCAACTCAGTGTGTAAGGCTAAAACAGCCTGCTTCTACCTTTTAGAGGCATTCATGTAGAAATCTCTACATGAGACTTGTTCAGTGAAATATGGCTGTATGAAATTGGTATTGTTTGTTGTAATGGTGAGATCTGGTGAAACACTCTGTCCTGTGACTGATCTGTGTAAAACAACAGAAAGTGAGTTAAATTTGACTCCAAAGTACAACAGGTCACTGGAAGCCATCAACTCAGTGTGTACAGGCTAAAACAGCCTGCTTCTACCTTTTAGAGGCTTTCATGTAGAAATCTCTACATGAGTCCTGTTAAGTGAAATATGGCTGTATGAAATTGGTATTGTTTGTTGTAAAGAAGAAATCTGGTGAAACACTCTGCCCTGTGACTGATCTGTGTAAAACAACAGAAAGTGAGTTAAATTTGACTCCAAAGTACAACAGGTCACTGGAAGCCATCAACTCAGTGTGTAAAGGCTAAAACAGCCTGCTTCTACCTTTTAGAGACTTTCATGTAGAAATCTCTGAGTTGAGCTCCAATGGCTTCAAACTTACCCAGAAGACTCACAGAGACAACACCATCAAGAATCTTGAATCTTACCCTTCTGCCGCCTTTCCCAAGCTAGTTTCTTTCAGGGGCCACATAGGGGCCCCAAATCACAACAGCTCAAATCAGCGTCCCACACCCATCATACAGTTGTATTTTGGTATTAAAACTCCATTTAGAACTTATTAGGTGGCCCCAAATCACAACAGCTCAAATCAGTGTACCACACCCATCATACAGTTGTATTTTGGTATTAAAACTCCATTTAGAACTTATTAGGTGGCTGTTAGCTCATAAAGTCCACAAAAGGAGCTTTACACACTCGCTTAGGCTTGAGAAGCAAGAGAGTCCTGTTCAGTGAAATATGGGTGTATCAAATTGGTATTGTTTGTTGTAAAGAAGAAATCTGGTGAAACACTCTGCCCTGTGACTGATCTGTGTAAAACAACAGAAAGTGAGTTAAATTTGACTCCAAAGTACAACAGGTCACTGGAAGCCATCAACTCAGTGTGTACAGGCTAAAACAGCCTGCTTCTACCTTTTAGAGGCTTTCATGTAGAAATCTC
This sequence comes from Micropterus salmoides, assembly GCF_014851395.1. Taxonomy (NCBI): domain Eukaryota; kingdom Metazoa; phylum Chordata; class Actinopteri; order Centrarchiformes; family Centrarchidae; genus Micropterus; species Micropterus salmoides. The sequence goes on from NW_024044046.1 coordinate 2,833, forward strand.
TACATGAGTCCTGTTCATTGAAATATGGCTGTATGAAATTGGTATTGTTTGTTGTAAAGAAGAAATCTGGTGAAACACTCTGCCCTGTGACTGATCTGTGTAAAACAACAGAAAGTGAGTTAAATTTGACTCCAAAGTCCAACAGGTCACTGGAAGCCATCAACTCAGTGTGTACAGACTAAAACAGCCTGCTTCTACCTTTTAGAGGCTTTCATGTAGAAATCTCTACATGAGTCCTGTTAAGTGAAATATGGCTGTATGAAATTGGTATTGTTTGTTGTAAAGAAGAAATCTGGTGAAACACTCTGCCCTGTGACTGATCTGTGTAAAACAACAGAAAGTGAGTTAAATTTGACTCCAAAGTACAACAGGTCACTGGAAGCCATCAACTCAGTGTGTACAGGCTAAAACAGCCTGCTTCTACCTTTTAGAGACTTTCATGTAGAAATCTCTGAGTTGAGCTCCAAATGGCTTCAAACTTACCCAGAAGACTCACAGAGACAACACCATCAAGAATCTTGAATCTTACCCTTCTGCCGCCTTTCCCAAGCTAGTTTCTTTCAGGGGCCACATAGGGGCCCCAAATCACAACAGCTCAAATCAGCGTCCCACACCCATCATACAGTTGTATTTTGGTATTAAAACTCCATTTAGAACTTATTAGGTGGCCCCAAATCACAACAGCTCAAATCAGCGTACCACACCCATCATACAGTTGTATTTTGGTATTAAAACTCCATTTAGAACTTATTAGGTGGCTGTTAGCTCATAAAGTCCACAAAAGGAGCTTTACACACTCGCTTAGGCTTGAGAAGCAAGAGAGTCCTGTTCAGTGAAATATGGGTGTATCAAATTGGTATTGTTTGTTGTAAAGAAGAAATCTGGTGAAACACTCTGCCCTGTGACTGATCTGTGTAAAACAACAGAAAGTGAGTTAAATTTGACTCCAAATACAACAGGTCACTGGAAGCCATCAACTCAGTGTGTACAGGCTAAAACAGCCTGCTTCTACCTTTTAGAGGCTTTCATGTAGAAATCTCTACATGAGTCCTGTTCATTGAAATATGGCTGTATGAAATTGGTATTGTTTGTTGTAAAGGTGAGATCTGGTGAAACACTCTGTCCTGTGACTGATCTGTGTAAAACAACAGAAAGTGAGTTAAATTTGACTCCAAAGTCCAACAGGTCACTGGAAGCCATCAACTCAGTGTGTACAGACTAAAACAGCCTGCTTCTACCTTTTAGAGGCTTTCATGTAGAAATCTCTACATGAGTCCTGTTAAGTGAAATATGGCTGTATGAAATTGGTATTGTTTGTTGTAAAGAAGAAATCTGGTGAAACACTCTGCCCTGTGACTGATCTGTGTAAAACAACAGAAAGTGAGTTAAATTTGACTCCAAAGTACAACAGGTCACTGGAAGCCATCAACTCAGTGTGTACAAGCTAAAACAGCCTGCTTCTACCTTTTAGAGGCATTCATGTAGAAATCTCTACATGAGACGTGTTCAGTGAATATGGCTGTATGAAATTGGTATTGTTTGTTGTAAAGGTGAGATCTGGTGAAACACTCTGTCCTGTGACTGATCTGTGTAAAACAACAGAAAGTGAGTTAAATTTGACTCCAAAGTACAACAGGTCACTGGAAGCCATCAACTCAGTGTGTACAGACTAAACAGCCTGCTTCTACCTTTTAGAGGCATTCATGTAGAAATCTCTACATGAGACTTGTTCAGTGAAATATGGCTGTATGAAATTGGTATTGTTTGTTGTAAAGGTGAGATCTGGTGAAACACTCTTTCCTTTGACTGATCTGTGTAAAACAACAGAAAGTGAGTTAAATTTGACTCCAAAGTACAACAGGTCACTGGAAGCCATCAACTCAGTGTGTACAGGCTAAAACGCCTGCTTCTACCTTTTAGAGACTTTCATGTAGAAATCTCTGAGTTGAGCTCCAAATGGCTTCAAACTTACCCAGAAGACTCACAGAGAGAACACCATCAAGAATCTTGAATCTTACCCTTCTGCCGCCTTTCCCAAGCTAGTTTCTTTCAGGGGCCACATAGGGGCCCCAAATCACAACAGCTCAAATCAGCGTCCCACCCCATCATACAGTTGTATTTTGGTATTAAAACTCCATTTAGAACTTATTAGGTGGCCCCAAATCACAACAGCTCAAATCAGCGTACCACACCCAATACAGTTGTATTTTGGTATAAAACTCCATTTAGAACTTATTAGGTGGCTGTTAGCTCATAAAGTCCACAAAAGGGCTTTACACACTCGCTTAGGCTTGAGAAGCAAGAGAGTCCTGTTCAGTGAAATATGGGTGTATCAAATTGGTATTGTTTGTTGTAAGAAGAATCTGTGAAACACTCTGCCCTGTGACTGATCTGTGTAAAACAACAGAAAGTGAGTTAAATTTTGACTCCAAATACAACAGGTCACTGGAAGCCATCAACTCAGTGTGTACAGGCTAAAACAGCCTGCTTCTACCTTTTAGAGGCTTTCATGTAGAAATCTCTACATGAGTCCTGTTCATTGAAATATGGCTGTATGAAAAACAACAGAAAGTGAGTTAAATTTGACTCCAAAGTCCAACAGGTCACTGGAAGCCATCAACTCAGTGTGTACAGACTAAC
>NW_024044047.1:0-4073 GCF_014851395.1 Micropterus salmoides
ATGTAGAAATCTCTACATGAGACTTGTTCAGTGAAATATTGGCTGTATGAAATTGGTATTGTTTTTTGTAATGGTGAGATCTGGTGAAACACTCTGTCCTGTGACTGATCTGTGTAAAACAACAGAAAGTGAGTTAAATTTGACTCCAAAGTACAACAGTCACTGGAAGCCATCAACTCAGTGTGTACAGGCTAAAACAGCCTGCTTCTACTTTTAGAGGCTTTCATGTAGAAATCTACATGAGTCCTGTTTGAATATGGCTGTATGAAATTGGTATTGTTGTTGTAAAGAAGAAATCTGGTGAAACACTCTGCCCTGGACTGATCTGTGTAAAACAACAGAAAGTGAGTTAAATTTGACTCCAAAGTACAACAGGTCACTGGAAGCCATCAACTCAGTGTGTAAAGGCTAAAACAGCCTTCTTCTACCTTTTAGACTTTCATGTAGAAATCTCTGAGTTGAGCTCCAAATGGCTTCAAACTTACCCAGAAGACTCACGAGACAACACCATCAAGAATCTTGAATCTTACCCTTCTGCCGCCTTTCCCAAGCTAGTTTTCTTTCAGGGGCCACATAGGGGCCCCAAATCACAACAGCTCAAATCAGCGTCCCACACCCATCATACAGTGTATTTTGGTATTAAAACTCCATTTAGAACTTATAGGTGGCCCCAATCACAACAGCTCAAATCAGTGTACCACACCCATCATACAGTTGTATTTTGGTATTAAAACTCCATTTAGAACTTATTAGGTGGCTGTTAGCTCATAAAGTCCACACAGGAGCTTTACACACTCGCTTAGGCTTGAGAAGCAAGAGAGTCCTGTTCAGTGAAATATGGGTGTATCAAATTGGTATTGTTGTTGTAAAGAAGAAATCTGGTGAACACTCTGCCCTGTGACTGATCTGTGTAAAACAACAGAAAGTGAGTTAAATTTTACTCCAAAGTACAACAGGTCACTGGAAGCCATCAACTCAGTGTGTACAGGCTAAAACAGCCTGCTTCTACCTTTTAGAGGCTTTATGTAGAAATCTCTACATGAGTCCTGTTCATTGAAATGGCTGTATGAAATTGGTATTGGTTGTTGTAAAGAAGAAATCTGGTGAAACACTCTGCCTGTGACTGATCTGTAAAACAACAAAAGTGAGTTAAATTTGACTCCAAAGTCCAACAGGTCACTGAAAGCCATCAACTCAGTGTGTACAGACTAAAACAGCCTGCTTCTACCTTTTAGAGGCTTTCATGTAGAAATCTCTACATGAGTCCTGTTAAGTGAAATATGGCTGTATGAAATTGGTATTGTTGTGTAAAGAAGAAATCTGGTGAAACACTCTGCCCTGTGACTGATCTGTGTAAAACAACAGAAAGTGAGTTAAATTTGACTCCAAAGTACAACAGGTCACTGGAAGCCATCAACTCAGTGTGTACAGGCTAAAACAGCCTTCTTCTACCTTTGAGACTTTCATGTAGAAATCTCTGAGTTGAGCTCCAAATGGCTTTAAACTTACCCAGAAGACTCACAGAGACAACACCATCAAGAATCTTGAATCTTCCCTTCTGCCGCCTTTCCCAAGCTAGTTTCTTTCAGGGGCCACATAGGGGCCCCAAATCACAACAGCTCAAATCAGCGTCCCACACCCATCATACAGTTATTTGGTATTAAAACTCCATTTAGAACTTATTAGGTCCCCAAATCACAACGCTCAAATCAGCGTACCACACCCATCATACAGTTGTATTTTGGTATTAAAACTCCATTTAGAACTATTAGGTGCTGTTAGCTCATAAAGTCCACAAAAGGAGCTTTACACACTCGCTTAGGCTTGAGACAAGAGAGTCCTGTGTGAAATATGGGTGTATCAAATTGGTATTGTTTGTTGTAAAGAAGAAATCTGGTGAACACTCTGCCCTGTGACTGATCTGTGTAAAACAACAGAAAGTGAGTTAAATTTGACTCCAAATACAACAGGTCACTGGAAGCCATCAACTCAGTGTGTACAGGCTAAAACAGCCTGCTTCTACCTTTTAGAGGCTTTCATGTAGAAATCTCTACATGAGTCCTGTTCATTGAAATATGGCTGTATGAAATTGGTATTGTTTGTTGTAAAGGTGAGATCTGGTGAAACACTCTGTCCTGTGACTGATCTGTGTAAAACAACAGAAAGTGAGTTAAATTTGACTCCAAAGTCCAACAGGTCACTGGAAGCCATCAACTCAGTGTGTACAGACTAAAAACAGCCTGCTTTCTACCTTTTAGAGGCTTTCATGTAGAAATCTCTACATGAGTCCTTAAGTGAAATATGGCTGTATGAAATTGGTATTGTTTGTTTGTAAAGAAGAAATCTGGTGAAACACCTGCCCTGTGACTGATCTGTGTAAAACACAGAAAGTGAGTTAAATTTTACTCCAAAGTACAACAGGTCACTGGAAGCCATCAACTCAGTGTGTACAAGCTAAAACAGCCTGCTTCTACCTTTTAGAGGCATTCATGTAGAAATCTCTACATGAGACGTGTTCAGTGAATATGGCTGTATGAAATTGGTATTGTTTGTTGTAAAGGTGAGATCTGGTGAAACCTCTGTCCTGTGACTGATCTGTGTAAAACAACAGAAAGTGAGTTAAATTTGACTCCAAAGTACACAGGTCACTGGAAGCCATCAACTCAGTGTTACAGACTAAAACGCCTGCTTCTACACTTTTAGAGGCATTCATGTAGAAATCTCTACATGAGACTGTTCATGAAATATGGCTGTATGAAATTGGTATTGTTTGTTGTAAGGTGAGATCTGGTGAACACTCTTTCCTTGACTGATCTGTGTAAAACAACAGAAAGTGAGTTAAATTTGACTCCAAATACAACAGGTCACTGGAAGCCATCAACTCAGTGTGTAAAGGCTAAAACAGCCTGCTTCTACCTTTTAGAGACTTTCATGTAGAAATCTCTGAGTTGAGCTCCAATGGCTTCAAACTTACCAGAAGACTCACAGAGAGAACACCATCAAGAATCTGAATCTTACCCTTCTGCCGCCTTCCCAGCTAGTTTCTTTCAGGGGCCACATAGGGGCCCCAAATCACAAAGCTCAAATCAGCGTCCCACACCCATCATACAGTTGTATTTTGGTATTAAAACTCCATTTAGAACTTATTAGTGGCCCCAAATCACAACAGCTCAAATCAGCGTACCACACCCATCATACAGTTGTATTTTGGTATTAAAACTCCATTTAGAACTTATTAGGTGGCTGTTAGTCATAAAGTCCACAAAAGGACTTTACACACTCGCTTAGGCTTGAGAAGCAAGAGAGTCCTGTTCAGTGAAATATGGTGTATCAAATTGGTATTGTTTGTTGTAAAGAAGAAATCTGGTGAAACACTCTGCCCTGTGACTGATCTGTGTAAACAAACAGAAAGTGAGTTAAATTTGACTCTAAATACAACAGGTCACTGGAAGCCATCAACTCAGTGTGTACAGGCTAAAACAGCCTGCTTCTACCTTTTAGAGGCTTTCATGTAGAAATCTCTACATGAGTCCTGTTCAGTGAAATATGGCTGTATGAAATTGGTATTGTTTGTTGTACAGGTGAGATCTGGTGAAACACTCTGTCCTGTGACTGATCTGTGTAAAACAACAGAAAGTGAGTTAAATTTGACTCCAAAGTCCAACAGGTCACTGGAAGCCATCAATCAGTGTGTACAGACTAACACAGCCTGCTTCTACCTTTTAGAGGCTTTCATGTAGAAATCTCTACATGAGTCTGTTAAGTGAAATATGGCTGTATGAAATTGGTATTGTTTGTTGTAAAGAAGAAATCTGGTGAAACACTCTGCCCTGTGACTGATCTGTGTAAAACACAGAAAGTGAGTTAAATTTGACTCCAAAGTACAACAGGTCACTGGAAGCCATCAATTTAGTGTGTACAGGCTAAAACAGCCTGCTTCTACCTTTTAGAGGCATTCATGTAGAATCTCTACATGAGTCCTGTTCAGTGAAATGGCTGTATGAAATTTGTATTGTTTGTGTAAAGAAGAAATCTGGTGAAACATCTGTCCTTTGACTGATCTGTGTAAAACA
>NW_024044048.1:0-4798 GCF_014851395.1 Micropterus salmoides
TTTCACCAGATCTCACCTTTACAGCAAACAATACCAATTTCATACAGCCATATTTCACTGAACAGGACTCATGTGAGATTTCTACATGAAAGCCTCTAAAAGGTAGAAGCAGGCTGTTTTAGCCTGTACACACTGAGTTTGATGGCTTCCAGTGACCTGTTGGACTTTGGAGTCAAATTTAACTCACTTCTGTTGTTTTAACACAGATCAGTCACAGGACAGAATGTTTCACCAGATCTCACCTTTACAGCAAACAATACCAATTTCATACAGCCATATTTCACTGAACAGGACTCATGTAGAGATTTCTACATGAAAGCCTCTAAAAGTAGAAGCAGGCTGTTTTGCCTGTACACACTGAGTGATGGCTTCCAGTGACCTGTTGGACTTTGGATCAATTTAACTCACTTTCTGTTGTTTTACACAGATCAGTCACAGGAGAGAGTGTTTCACCAGATCTCACCTTTACAGCAAACAATACCAAATTCATACAGCCATATTTCTCTGACAGTACTCTTTTGCTTCTTAAGCCTAAGCGAGTGTGTAAAGCTCCTTTTGTGGACTTTATGACTACAACCACCTAATAAGTTCTAAATGGAGTTTTAATACCAAATACAACCGTATGATGGGTGTGGGACGCTGATTTGAGCTGTTGTGATTTGCGGCCCCTATATGGCCCCTGAAAGAAACTAGCTTGGAAGAGGCGGCAGAAGGTTGAGATTCAAGATTCTTGATGGTGTTTGTCTGTAGTCTTCTGGGTAAGTTTGAAGCCATTTGGAGCTCAACTCAGAGATTTCTACATGAAAGCCTCTAAAAGGTAGAAGCAGGCTGTTTTAGCCTGTACACACTGAGTTGATGGCTTCCAGTGACCTGTTGGACTTTGGAGTCAATTTAACTCACTTTCTGTTGTTTTACACAGATCAGTCACAGGACAGAATGTTTTCACCAGATCTCACCTTTACAGCAAACAATACCAATTTCATACAGCCATATTTCACTGAACAGGACTCATGTAGAGATTTCTACATGAAAGCCTCTAAAGGTAGAAGCAGGCTGTTTTAGCCTGTACACACTGAGTTGATGGCTTCCAGTGACCTGTTGGACTTTGGAGTCAAATTTAACTCACTTTCTGTTGTTTTACACAGATCAGTCACAGGACAGAGTGTTTCACCAGATCCACCTTTACAGCAAACAATACCAAATTCATACAGCCATATTTCTCTGAACAGTACTCTTTTGCTTCTTAAGCCTAAGCGAGTGTGTAAAGCTCCTTTTGTGGACTTTATGAGCTAACTGCCACCTAATAAGTTCTAAATGGAGTTTTAATACCAAAATACAACTGTATGATGGTGTGGACGCTGATTTGAGCTGTTTTGATTTGGGCCCCTATGTGGCCCCTGAAAGAACTAGCTTGGGAAGGCGCAGAAGGTTGAGATTCAAGATTCTTGATGGCGTTGTCTCTGTAAGACTTCTCGTAAGTTTGAAGCCATTTGGAGCTCAACTCAGAGATTTCTACATGAAAGCCTCTAAAAGGTAGCAGGCTGTTTTTAGCCTGTACACACTGAGTTGATGGCTTCCAGTGACCTGTTGGACTTTGGAGTCAAATTTAACTCACTTTCTGTTGTTTTACACAGATCAGTCACAGGACAGAGTGTTTCACCAGATCTCACCTTTACAACAAAAAATACCATTTGATACACCCATATTTCACTTAACAGGACTGTCTTGCTTCTCAAGCCTAAGAGAGCGTGTAAAACTCCTTTTGTGGACTTTATGAGCTAACTGCCACCTAATAAGTTCTAAATGGAGTTTTAATACCAAAATACAACTGTATGATGGTGTGGGACGCTGATTTGAGCTGTTGTGATTTGGGGCCCCTATGTGGCCCCTGAAAGAAACTAGCTTGGGAGAGGCGGCAGAAGGTTGAGATTCAAGATTCTTGATGGCGTTGTCTCTGTAAGACTTCTCGTAAGTTTGAAGCCATTTGGAGCTCACTCAGAGATTTCTACATGAAAGCCTCTAAAGGCTGTTTTAGCCTGTATACACTGAGTTTGATGGCTTCCAGTGACCTGTTGGACTTTGGAGTCAAATTTAACTCACTTTCTGTTGTTTTACACGATCAGTCACAGGACAGAGTGTTTCACCAGATCTCAACTTTACAACAACAATACCATTTCATACAGCCATATTTCACTGAACAGGACTCATGTAGAGATTTCTACATGAAAGCCTCTAAAAGGTAGAAGCAGGCTGTTTTAGCCTGTACACACTGAGTTGATGGCTTCCAGTGACCTGTTGGACTTTGGAGTCAAATTTAACTCACTTTCTGTTGTTTTACACAGATCAGTCACAGGACAGAGTGTTTCACCAATCTCACCTTTACACAACAATACCAATTTGATACCCCATATTTCACTTAACAGGACTCTCTTGCTTCTCAAGCCTAAGGAGCGTGTAAACTCCTTTTGTGGACTTTATGAGCTAACTGCCACCTAATAAGTTCTAAATGGAGTTTTAATACCAAAATACAACTGTATGATGGGTGTGGGACGCTGATTTGAGCTGTTTTGATTTGGGGCCCCTATGTGGCCCCTGAAAGAAACTTGCTTGGAGAGGCGGTAGAAGGTTGAGATTCAAGATTCTTGATGGCGTTGTCTCTGTACGACTTCTCGGTAAGTTTGAAGCCATTTGGAGCTCAACTCAGAGATTTCTACAAAAGCCTCTAAAGGTAGAGCAGGCTGTTTTAGCCTGTACACACTGAGTTGATGGCTTCCAGTGACCTGTTGGACTTTGGAGTCAAATTTAACTCACTTTCTGTTGTTTTACACAGATCAGTCCAGGACAGAATGTTTCCCAATCTCACCTTTACGCAACCAATACCAATTTCATACAGCCATTTTCACTGAACAGGACTCATGTAGAGATTTCTACATGAAAGCCTCTAAAAGGTAAAGCCGGCTGTTTTAGCCTGTACACACTGAGTTGATGGCTTCCATGACCTGTTGGACTTTGGAGTCAAATTTAACTCACTTTCTGTTGTTTTGCCAGATCAGTCACAGGAGAGAGTGTTTCACCAGATCTCACCTTTACAGCAAACATACCAAATTCATACAGCCATATTTCTCTGAACAGTACTCTTTTGCTTCTTAAGCCTAAACGATGTGTAAAGCTCCTTTTGTGGACTTTATGAGCTACAACCACCTAATAAGTTCTAAATAGTTTTAATACCAAAACAACCGTATGATGGGTGTGGGACGCTGATTGAGCTGTTTGTGATTTGCGGCCCCTATATGGCCCCTGAAGAAACTAGCTTGGGAAGGTGGCAGAAGGTTGGATTCAAGATTCTTGATGGTGTTGTGTCTGTAAGTCTTCTGGTAAGTTTGAAGCCATTTGGAGCTCGACTCAGAGATTTCTACATGAAGCCTCTAAAAGGTAGAAGCAGGCTGTTTTAGCCTGTACACACTGAGTTGATGGCTTCCAGTGACCTGTTGGACTTTGGAGTCAAATTTAACTCACTTTCTGTTGTTTTACACAGATCAGTCACAGGACAGAATGTTTCACCAGATCTCACCTTTACAGCAAACAATACCAATTTCATACAGCCATATTTCACTGAACAGGACTCATGTAGAGATTTCTACATGAAAGCCTCTAAAAGGTAGAAGCAGGCTGTTTTTAGCCTGTACACACTGAGTTGATGGCTTCCAGTGACCTGTTGGACTTTGGAGTCAAATTTAACTCACTTTCTGTTGTTTTACACAGATCAGTCACAGGACAGAGTGTTTCACCAGATCTCACCTTACAACAAACAATACCAATTTCATACAGCCATATTTCACTGAACAGGACTCTTTTGCTTCTTAAGCCTAAGCGAGTGTGTAAAGCTCCTTTTGTGGACTTTATGAGCTAACTGCCACCTAATAAGTTCTAAATGGAGTTTTAATACCAAAATACAACTGTATGATGGGTGTGGGACGCTGATTTGAGCTGTTTTGATTTGGGGCCCCTATGTGGCCCCTGAAAGAAACTAGCTTGGGAGAGGCGGCAGAAGGTTGAATTCAAGATTCTTGATGGCGTTGTCTCTGTAAGACTTCTCGGTAAGTTTGAAGCCATTTGGAGCTCAACTCAGAGATTTCTACATGAAAGCCTCTAAAGGTAGAAGCAGGCTGTTTTAGCCTGTACACACTGAGTTGATGGCTTCCAGTGACCTGTTGGACTTTGGAGTCAAATTTAACTCACTTTCTGTTGTTTTACACAGATCAGTCACAGGACAGAGTGTTTCACCAGATCTCACCTTTACAACAAAAAATCCAATTTGATACACCCTATTCACTTAACAGGACTGTCTTGCTTCTCAAGCCTAAGAGAGCGTGTAAACTCCTTTTGTGGACTTTATGATCTAACTGCCACCTAATAAGTTCTAAATGGAGTTTTAATACCAAAATACAACTGTATGATGGGTGTGGGACGCTGATTTGAGCTGTTGTGATTTGGGGCCCCTATGTGGCCCCTGAAAGAACTACGGGAGAGCGCAGAAGGTTGAGATTCAAGATTCTTGATGGCGTTGTCTCTGTAAGACTTCTCGGTAAGTTTGAAGCCATTTGGAGCTCAACTCAGAGATTTCTACATGAAAGCCTCTAAAAGGTAGAAGCAGGCTGTTTTAGCCTGTACACACTGAGTTGATGGCTTCCAGTGACCTGTTGGACTTTGGAGTCAAATTTAACTCACTTTCTGTTGTTTTAACACAGATCATTCACAGGACAGAATGTTTCACCAGATCTCACCTTTACAGCAAACA
>NW_024044049.1:0-9564 GCF_014851395.1 Micropterus salmoides
ATTTCACTGCCCAAGTCAGCTATAACACAAGTCTTGATCATCAGACTACATGCTGTACAGTATTTGTGGACAGATTTTGTCCCAGGATTTCTTATGCATTTCTTCTTCTTCGTTGCATGATTTAGAATAATAAGGTGAGAAATGGGTCTATTCTGAGTTCATCCTGCACTGCAGCAGCTAATAAGTCCATTTAATCCCAAAACGCTTTTCTTTTAGAGGCTGGAGCAGAAACAACTCACCTTTCTCAAGTTGTACAGTAATGTCACATGTGTATGAAGGTGGATCAAACAAGCTAATCTTAAATGTCAAAGTAGAGGAGCCTAGTAGGCCTATTTTTTTCATTCATTACACAATTGAATAAGCTATGCAGACAGTTGTAAGAAAGAACATCTTTTTCTTCTGTTCTCTACTTGTATAGTTACACAGTATTAGGGGTGTGGGCTGTATTAAAAGTATCCACTGTTCTCCCATGCTCTAACCACAGTACGATGAAATGTGTGCTGTTCTCACATTCTTCCTCTGTATGTACACATAAACAACAGGCGGGAAATATAAAAGGAATTATTTTATTGTTTGGGTACATTATTGTTCAGGTACATGTCACATCTGAACAAACTTTACGTGCTTGATAACTCTCCCCCCCAGACATCTACACGTCATACCGATTTATATTCATAGCGGCAAGTGCTATGTAGCTCCACATAGGGGACACAGGAAGTGACATATAACACATTCATGCGGCTCGAAACGCGTAGGAAATTCACAGCCGCACCGGCAGAGCTCCAGAATATGCAACTCGGCCGGCTCACGCGCGGACCGCTTACAAGTGCGAGGGCCCGCCCAGCTGCTTGCAGCTTTAATTATTTTTATTTGGGCCCGAGCACGACCTTGTGAGGTCCCTATTGAATTTGCTCGGATTATTAGGGCCCGAGCACGACCGTGCGAGGTCCCTATTGAATTGCTCGTATTATATATTATTTTTTTTTTTTTTTTTTTTTTTTTTCTGCAAAGTAGGCCCAATGACATGGCCTAAACATACTCGAAAACTCACCAAAATTTGCAAACATGTCAGAACCGGTGAAAAATTTCGTATTCTACAAGTTTCGCACATGGGCGTGGCAAAATGACTCGCTAGCGCCACCTAGAAAATTGGAAATGATTAGCCCCTCGTTCACGTTCAACCTACATGTACGAAATTTTCTGGGGACATGTATCGTATCAAGACGCACAAAAAAGCCTCAAGAACCCATAGCCTAAAGTCAACAGGAAGTCGGCCATTTTGAATTTTATGGCCATTTTTGGATGATTTACACACTTCGTACTTTAACGAACTCCTCCTAGGGATTTAGTCGGATCGACCTCAAATTTCTGCTGTGCCTTCTAAAGGCATTGACGATGAAAAGTTGTGCTATTTGCGTTTTCGTCAATGGGCGTCCGTGGCGTCGATGATTCGCTGAACAGGAAGTTGTTGTAACTTCAGTGTACATGCTCACATCTGGACCAAACTGTACATGTAGGATGAGAGTCCCGCCCTGAACACATGTACATGCCGACATTCACCCACAGTCATAGCGCCACCTGCTGGCAACAGAAGTGACTTTAACGAAGCAGCCCCCGCCGCACGTTTCACCTACGTGCACGAATTTTCTGTGGTACGTGTATCTTGTCCAGACGCACAAAAAAGTCTCTTGGAGCCATAGCCTAAACCCAACAGGAAGTCGGCCATTTTGAATTTTACGTCAAATTTTGGATGATTTACACACTTCGTACTTTAACGAACTCCTCCTAGGGATTTAGTCCGACCGACCTCAAATTTGTGCTGTGCCTTCTAAAGGCATTGAAGATGAAAAGTTGTGCTATTTGCAAGTTTTCGTCAATGGGCGTGTCCGTGGCGTGGCGTCAAAGATCAGCTCTTCGCCATGACACGGAAGTTGTCGTAACTTCAGTGTACATGCTCACATCTGGACCAAACTGTACATGTAGGATGAGAGTCCCGCCCTGAACACATGTACATGCTGACATTCACCCACAGTCATAGCGCCACCTGCTGGCAACAGGAAGTGACTTTTAACGAAGCAGCCCCCGCCGCACGTTTCACCTACGTGCACGAATTTTCTGTGGTACGTGTATCTTGTCCAGACGCACAAAAAAGCCTCTTGGAGCGATGCCCTAAAATCAACAGGAAGTCGGCCATTTTGAATTTTACGTCAAATTTTGGATGATTTACACACTTCGTACTTTAACGAACTCCTCCTAGGGATTTAGTCCGACCGACTTCAAATTTGCTGTGCCTTCTAAAGGCATTGAAGATGAAAAGTTGTGCTATTTGCGAGTTTTCGTCAATGGGTGTGTCCGTGGCGTGGCGTCAAGATCAAGTCTTCGCCATGACACAGGAAGTTGTTGTAACTTCAGTGTACATGCTACATCTGAACCAAACTTTACGTGCTTGATAACTCTCCCACCCCGTATGGAGGACCGATCCTGACACAGTCAGAAATAAATACAGAAATAAATAAATCAATAAATAAATAAGCATCCAATTAAATACACAAAAAATAAAGTAAATAATAAATGTAGGTATTAATTAAATTATACAAGGAGACATAAATGTATATATTTTAATTAGTGCCTTTACTTATTCACCTTTGTTATAATTACCTTATTTGTTTATTCAACTTATTTATTATTACTAATTTTTTTAATATTTATTTATGTGTGTGTTTTTAATATTTTGTCTGTTTTATTCTTCCTTTGTATTTTTCTACCTTATTTATTTTCACCCATGGTATTTATTTCTGCCTGTCCTTTTTAAATTTCTGTATGCATTTCTGCCTCATTATGCAAATGAGGAGGGGCTGTGTCTCAAGGGGTCATCTTCTCTGCTATTGGTGGACCAGTCAGACAGGAGAGCTCTAGGCCTACTCTGCCTGCAGACATCAACGATCTTGCCCCTCACACAGTCAGATGGCTTCCTTCAGTGCGCTGAGGTGTTTAACAACTCTGAAGACACTACCAGCCATGTCTTCCTTCTCTTTTCACGTAGACGCTCCGACAGACAGTGCTTTCAGTTTGCTGCATGCATGGACACAGAACTGCGGTACAGCACACAGTAACGATGAAATGTGTGCTGTTATCACATTCTTCCTCTGTATGTACACATAAACAACAAGGCAGGGAAATATAAAAGGAATTTATTTTATTGTTTGGGTACATTATTGTTCAGTGTACATGCTCACATCTGAACCAAACTTTGCGTGCTTGATAACTCTCCCACCCCCAGACATCTACACGTCAATACCGATTTATATTCATAGCGGCAAGTGCTATGTAGCTCCACATAGGGGACACAGGAAGTGACATATAGCACCTTCATGCGGCGACATAACCGCGTAGGAAATTCACAGCCGCACCGGCAGAGCTCCAGAATATGCAACTCGGCCGGCTCACACGCGGACGCGCTTACAAGTGCGAGGGCCCGCCCAACGCTGCTTGCAGCTTTAATTTTTTTTTTTTTTTTTTTTTTTTTTTCTGCAAAGTAGGCCCAAATGACATGGCCTAAACATACTCGAAAACTCACCAAAATTTGCAAACATGTCAGAACCGGTGAAAAATTTCGTATTCTACAAGTTTCGCACATGGGCGTGCAAAATGACTCGCTAGCGCCACCTAGAAAATTGGAAAATTAGCCCCTCGTTCACGTTCAACCTACATGTACGAAATTTTCTGGGGACATGTATCGTATCAAGACGCACAAAAAAGCCTCAAGAACCCATAGCCTAAAGTCAACAGGAAGTCGGCCATTTTGAATTTTATGGCCATTTTTGGATGATTTACACACTTCGTACTTTAACGAACTCCTCCTAGGGATTTAGTCGGATCGACGTCAAATTTCTGCTGTGCCTTCTAAAGGCATTGACGATGAAAAGTTGTGCTATTTGCGCGTTTTCGTCAATGGGCGTGTCCGTGGCGTCGATGATTCGCAATGAAACAGGAAGTTGTTGTAACTTCAGTGTACATGCTCACATCTGGACCAAACTGTACATGTAGGATGAGAGTCCCGCCCTGAACACATGTACATGCCGACATTCACCCACAGTCATAGCGCCACCTGCTGGCAACAGAAAGTGACCTTTAACGAAGCAGCCCCCGCCGCACGTTTCACCTACGTGCACGAATTTTCTGTGGTACGTGTATCTTGTCCAGACGCACAAAAAAGTCTCTTGGAGCCATAGCCTAAACCAACAGGAAGTCGGCCATTTTGAATTTTACGTCAAATTTTGGATGATTTACACACTTCGTACTTTAACGAACTCCTCCTAGGGATTTAGTCCGACCGACCTCAAATTTGTGCTGTGCCTTCTAAAGGCATTGAAGATGAAAAGTTGTGCTATTTGCAAGTTTTCGTCAATGGGCGTGTCCGTGGCGTGGCGTCAAAGATCAGCTCTTCGCCATGACACGGAAGTTGTCGTAACTTCAGTGTACATGCTCACATCTGGACCAAACTGTACATGTAGGATGAGAGTCCCGCCCTGAACACATGTACATGCTGACATTCACCCACAGTCATAGCGCCACCTGCTGGCAACAGGAAGTGACTTTTAACGAAGCAGCCCCCGCCGCACGTTTCACCTACGTGCACGAATTTTCTGTGGTACGTGTATCTTGTCCAGACGCACAAAAAAGCCTCTTGGAGCGATGCCTAAAACAACAGGAAGTCGGCCATTTTGAATTTTACGTCAAATTTTGGATGATTTACACACTTCGTACTTTAACGAACTCCTCCTAGGGATTTAGTCCGACCGACCTCAAATTTGTGCTGTGCCTTCTAAAGGCATTGAAGATGAAAAGTTGTGCTATTTGCAAGTTTTCGTCAATGGGCGTGTCCGTGGCGTGGCGTCAAAGATCACTCTTCGCCATGACACGGAAGTTGTCGTAACTTCAGTGTACATGCTCACATCTGGACCAAACTGTACATGTAGGATGAGAGTCCCGCCCTGAACACATGTACATGCTGACATTCACAGACAGTCATAGCGCCACCTGCTGGCAACAGGAAGTGACTTTTAACGAAGCAGCCCCCGCCGCACGTTTTACCTACGTGCACGAATTTTCTGTGGTACGTGTATCTTGTCCAGACGCACAAAAAAGCCTCTTGGAGCGATGCCCTAAACAACAGGAAGTCGGCCATTTTGAATTTTACGTCAAATTTTGGATGATTTACACACTTCGTACTTTAACGAACTCCTCCTAGGGATTTAGTCCGACCGACTTCAAATTTGTGCTGTGCCTTCTAAAGGCATTGAAGATGAAAAGTTGTGCTATTTGCGAGTTTTCGTCAATGGGTGTGTCCGTGGCGTGGCGTCAGAGATCAAGTCTTCGCCATGACACAGGAAGTTGTTGTAACTTCAGTGTACATGCTCACATCTGAACCAAACTTTACGTGCTTGATAACTCTCCCACCCCCTATGGAGGACCGATCCTGACACAGTCAGAAATAAATACAGAAATAAATAAATGCTCAATAAATAAATAAGCATCCAATTAAATACACAAAAAAATAAAGTAAATAAATAAATGTAGGTAGTAATTAAATTATACAAGGAGACATAAATGTATATATTTTAATTAGTGCCTTTACTTATTCACCTTTGTTATAATTACCTTATTTGTTTATTCAACTTTATTTATTACTAATTTTTTTAATGTATTTATTTATGTGTGTGTTTTAATATTTTTGTCTGTTTTATTCTTCCTTTGTATTTATTTACCTTATTTATTTTCACCCATGGTATTTATTTCTGCCTGTCTTTTTTAAATTTTTGTATGCATTTCTGCCTCATTATGCAAATGAGGAGGGGCTGTGTCTCAAGGGGTCATCTTCTCTGCTATTGGTGGACCAGTCAGACAGGAGAGCTCCTACTCTGCCTGCAGACATCAACGATCTTGCCCCTCACACAGTCAGATGGCTTCCTTCAGTGCGCTGAGGTGTTTAACAACTCTGAAGACAATACTACCAGCAATGTCTTCCTTCTCTTTTCACGTAGACGCTCCGACAGACAGTGCTTTCAGTTTGCTGCATGCATGGACACAGAACTGCGGTATAGGGAGAAGCACACGGTCAGCTGGCTGCAGCTAAATCTGGAGTGCACTCGTATTCAATTCTGTATGGTAAATTCAGTTTTAACGGAGCAGAGCGAGCTGACAGGCAGAGTTAGAGACTTTTTCTGTCCGTTCTCTCTTTACAAAGACGCATGTTGCAGTCAGAGTCTTCTCTGAAGACATGAGCAGACATCGACACACATACACATTTATCAAATTACACAACGGATATACAGTATGAAAATAAGATTGATTGGATTATACTCACAGGAAGTATAAAACCTGTTACATGCGTAACACAGTAATGTCAGGGAAATTACTTTACTTAGATTAAGTACTGCAGTTGTACATTTGAAATACCTTCCTACCTTTCTGATAGGAAGCCTTCTTGAGGTGGTATAAAACATTTCTTCTTATATTCTGATTTGAGTTGTGGACAACTATGACCACATGAATTAAAAAAATTAAACATTTCACTGCCCAAGTCAGCTATAACACAAGTTGTTCATCAGACTACATGCTGTACAGTATTGTGGACAGATTTTGTCCCAGGATTTATTATGCATTTCTTCTTCGTTGCATGATTTAGAATAATAAGGTGAGAAATGGGTCTATTCTGAGTTCATCCTGCACAGCAGCAGCTAATAAAGTCCATTTAATCCCAAAAACGCTTTTCTTTTAGGCAGGCTGGAGCAGAAAACAACTCACCTTTCTCAAGTTGTACAGTAATGTCACATGTATGAAGGTGGATCAAACAAGCTAATCTTAAATGTCAAAGTAGAGAGGAGCCTAGTAGGCCTTTTTTTTCATTATACAATATGAATAAGCTATGCAGACAGTTGTAAAGAAAGAACATCTTTTTCTTCTGTTCTCTACTTGTTATAGTTACACAGTATTAGGGGTGTGGGCTGTATTAAAAGTATCCACTGTTCTCCCATGCTCTAACCACAGTAACGATGAAATGTGTGCTGTTCTCACATTCTTCCTCTGTATGTACACATAAACAACAAGGCAGGGAAATATAAAAGGAATTTATTTTATTGTTTGGGTACATTATTGTTCAGTGTACATGCTCACATCTGAAACAAACTTTACGTGCTTGATAACTCTCCCACCCCGCAGACATCTACACACAATACCGATTTATATTCATAGCGGCAAGTGCTATGTAGCTCCACATAGGGGACACAGGAAGTGACATATAGCACCTTCATGCGGCGTCGGAAACCGCGTAGGAAATTCACAGCCGCACCGGCAGAGCTCCAGAATGCAACTCGGCCGGCTCACGCGGACGCGCTTACAGTGCGAGGGCCCCCCAACGCTGCTTGCAGCTTTAATTAGGGCCCGAGCACGACCGTGTGAGGTCCCTATTGAATTTGCTCGGATTATTTTAGGGCCCGAGCACGACCGTGCAGGTCCCTATTGAATTTGCTCGGATTATTTTTATTTTTTTATTTTTTTTTTTTTTTTTTTCTTTTTTCTGCAAAGTAGGCCCAAATGACATGGCCTAAACATACTCGAAAACTCACCAAATTTGCAAACATGTCAGAACCGTGAAAAATTTCGTATTCTACAAGTTTCGCACATGGGCGTTGCAAAATGACTCGCTAGCGCCACCTAGAAAATTGGAAAAATTAGCCCCTCGTTCACGTTCAACCTACATCTACGAAATTTTCTGGGGACATGTATCATATCAAGACGCACAAAAAAGCCTCAAGAACCCATAGCCTAAAGTCAACAGGAAGTCGGCCATTTTGAATTTTATGGCCATTTTTGGATGATTTACACACTTCGTACTTTAACGAACTCCTCCTAGGTTTAGTCGGATCGACGTCAAATTTCTGCTGTGCCTTCTAAAGGCATTGACGATGAAAGTTGTGCTATTTGCGAGTTTTCGTCAATGGGCGTGTCCGTGGCGTCGATGATTCGCCATGAAACAGGAAGTTGTTGTAACTTCAGTGTACATGCTCACATCTGGACCAAACTGTACATGTAGGATGAGGTCCCGCCCTGACACATGTACATGCCGACATTCACCCACAGTCATAGCGCCACCTGCTGGCAACAGAAAGTGACCTTTAACGAAGCAGCCCCCGCCGCACGTTTCACCTACGTGCACGAATTTCTGTGTACGTGTATCTTGTCCACGCACAAAAAGTCTCCTTGGAGCCATAGCCTAAACCAACACAAGTCGGCCATTTTGAATTTACGTCAAATTTTGGATGATTTACCACTTCGACTTAACGAACTCCTCCTAGGGATTAGTCCGACGACCTCAAATTTGTGCTGTCCTTCTAAAGGCATTGAAGATGAAAAGTTGTGCTATTTGCAAGTTTTCGTCAATGGGTGTCCGTGGCGTGGCGTCAAAGATCCTCTTCGCCATGACACGGAAGTTGTCGTACTTCAGTGTACATGCTCACATCTGGACCAAACTGTACATGTAGGATGAGAGTCCCGCCCTGAACACATGTACATGCTGACATTCACCCACAGTCATAGCGCCACCTGCTGGCAACAGGAAGTGACTTTTAACGAAGCAGCCCCCGCCGCACGTTTCACCTACGTGCACGAATTTTCTGTGGTACGTGTATCTTGTCCAGACGCACAAAAAGTCTCTTGGAGCCATAGCCTAAACCCAACAGGAAGTCGGCCATTTTGAATTTACGTCAAATTTTGGATGATTTACACACTTCGTACTTTAACGACTCCTCCTAGGGATTTAGTCCGACCGACCTCAATTTGCTGTGCCTTCTAAAGGCATTGAAGATGAAAGTTGTGCTATTTGCAAGTTTTCGTCAATGGGCGTGTCCGTGGCGTGGCGTCAAAGATCAGCTCTTCGCCATGACACGGAAGTTGTCGTAACTTCAGTGTACATGCTCACATCTGGACCAAACTGTACATGTAGGATGAGAGTCCCGCCCTGAACACATGTACATGCTGACATTCACCCACATCATAGCGCCACCTGCTGGCAACAGGAAGTGACTTTTAACGAAGCAGCCCCGCCGCACGTTTTACCTACGTGCACGAATTTTCTGTGGTACGTGTATCTTGTCCAGACGCACAAAAAAGCCTTTGCGATGCCTAAAATCAACAGGAAGTCGGCCATTTTGAATTTACGTCAAATTTTGGATGATTTACACACTTCGTACTTTAACGAACTCCTCCTAGGGATTTAGTCCGACCGACTTCAAATTTGTGCTGTGCCTTCTAAGGCATTGAAGATGAAAATTGTGCTATTTGCGAGTTTTCGTTCAATGGGTGTGTCCGTGGCGTGGCGTCAGAGATCAATCTTCGCCATGACACAGGAAGTTGTTGTAACTTCAGTGTACATGCTCACATCTGAACCAAACTTTACGTGCTTGATAACTCTCCCCCCCATGGAGGACCGATCCTGCACAGTCAGAAATAAATACAGAAATAAATAAAGCTCAATAAACATAGCATCCAATTAAATACACAAAA
>NW_024044050.1:0-14439 GCF_014851395.1 Micropterus salmoides
CCCCTACAGGTGCTTTGCTCAGTCTTTTAATATGACTATCTGTCCACACAGAGTCCTGATCTGATACCTGTATGCTTGACAGTTGATATAGCTGTCATCTCATCTGATAAAACACATCATAGGTGGTCACAGGCCTTGTTGTAAAGCTCTAGTAGGACAGTGTCTGAAATATCCAGAGGGTAGGGCGCACCGTGACTCCAAAAGACTGTATAAACCTGTAATTCTCTACCACAGCTTTGAATTTAATCTTGGTAATCCTTTTGGCCTTGTCCCTGTCTGAAGGAAATGTCTCTCTCCTTTATAGTATCGTCAGTCTTTGTTGCTTTGGTGCAGCCTTTGCTGAGTTACCTGAGTTCACTCACTGTATTCTGTTAGCTGCCGTATCAAAGTGGTATTTTTATTTTTATTAATTTAACAGGGACAGTTCACATTAATCAACACCGTAGTTAGACTTCAATGTAAATGTACATCAGAACAATGTTTCAACAAGTACTGCAAGAAAAATACATTAAAAGTATCATGCATAACTACATTACAAAAGTGATTAAAGTACGTGTCATGGGGCTACCCCATGCCTTCATTTAAGCCAGCGGTAGCATTGGTCTTAGCATGCTGAGCTAACCTTAGCTAAATTAGCATAGGACTTTTAGCATTAGCATACCTTTAGCATATGGGCTAGCATCAATGGACACATGGCTTGTCATTTCATGTCATTTCAAGTCAGTTCATTTAAGTACTAGTCAGAAGAGTTGAAATCATGATTGGATAAATACACACATACACAGTTCATTTCAAGTCATTTATTTTAGCTTACTGGATTTACCCAAGGTCATCCAAATGTTTGTATGTTTCATTCACCTGTTCTCATCCTCAAGCAGGGATCTGGGTTCAAGTTTTTTGCATTTTCTTTAATGACTGTTTTAGCTTCAGATTTACTGAGAACTTGTATATCAACTGACTTTGATTTAAGTGCTTGTTTTGCCAGAATATCAGCGTCTTCATTTCCTTCTACCCCTACATGGGCAGGAACCCAAACAAAGCAGTCAGTCCAGCCCTTATGATATAATCTACATAGAGAGCTATGAATACTAAATACCAGATCCAGCCTACAGGACTTAACAGATTTAATACTGGTGAGCGCTGCCCAGCTATCTGATGCAATGACCACCTTGCTTTCCTTATTTTCTTCTATCCACTGTAATGCCATCAAAATGGCCATAAGCTCAACTGTATATACTGACAGATGATCTCTTTTTAATGCCTAGTTTGTATGCTGGGATGTATATGGCAGCTCCTGTCCGTCCGGTCTCTGGATCTTTAGAGCCACCAGTAAAGACCATGTGGTTATCTCTATAGTGCTGCTCTATGTAACTTTCTGCTATTCTTCCCGTGTGCTTGCTTGGGTTTCTTTTTGATTATTTGCTGTGCATGCAGGTCAATGGATGGATTTACAAAAAACCACGGAGGAAGATCTGGATATGGGACTACTGGGATATATTTTATACTGCACAGGCCAAGACTTTCTGCTTTCGCATTTCCCACCCATCCAAAACTGAAACAGCTACTTTTATTGTGTTCCCAACATTCTTCTAGGCTGGCTTTAGCGCGGGTGAGAGCTACAGTGTCCCTGAAGATTAGCCCAGTATGTTAGCATAATTCTTGTTCTTCTTATTCTTAGTGGCTGTTCCCCCAATTCCACTTGCATGGCAGCCACTGGAGAGGTCTTAAATGCTCCACTGCATGTCCTTAACGCTTGTGCCTGTTCCACATCTAGTTTTTTAAGATGCCATTCTGCTGCTGACATATATGCTATACATCCATAATCTAGTGTAGCTCTCATCAAGGTCTGATATATTTTAAGCAATGATGTTGTAGTAACCCCCCAGTCCCTTCCTGACATCTTAAAAGGTTATTGATTTTTTTTGCCTTTGTCTTTGACCTTATCAGTGTCCTGTTTCCAGGTCCACTTTTCATCAAACAACACTCCTAACAGTCTGACAACTTTTACTTGTTCGAGGGTTTGATCATATAATTTTAAGGACACTTCCTTATGTCTCCTGGAAAAACATCACTTGTGTCTTTGCACCCGACACCTTAAAACCCCAGTTATTTGCCCACCGTTCCACCTCTATAATTGCTGCCTGTAATGTTTTCTGAATAAATTTTAAATTCCATCTTCTTACCCATAGGGCCCCATCGTCTGCATACAAGGACTTCCCAATACTTCTTCCACTTTTTCAAAAATATCATTGATCATGATGTTAAATAGTACTGGACTACACACACTGCCTTGTGGAGCACCATTTTCAACTTTATAGAGTCTTGAACATTCTATGCCCACCCTGACCTCTATTGCCCTGCCAAATAAAAAGTCCGACACCCAGTTGTACAGTCTACCACCTACACCTAATTTATTTAATTTGATAAGTAACCCTTCCTTCCATAACCTATCGTATGCTTTTTCAATATCAAAAAAGACAGCTACCACAACCTCCCCATTTGTCTGAGCTTTTTTGATTTCAGATTCCAAACATAAAATAGAGTCCATTGTATTTCTCCCTTTGCGAAACCCACTTTGATCTGGTGAGTACAGATCTCTGCTTTCTATAGAGAATGTTAATCTGTCTGTTATCATATGTTCCATGGTTTTGTGTGCTGTTGGTCTATAACTTGAGGGGTCTGATGGATCTTTCCCAGGTTTTACTATTGGTACTATGATTGATTGTTTCCATGCTATTGGTATTTTGCCTGTTTCCCAAATCTGGTTAAATAATCTTAAAACTACAGGAAGTGCACTATCTTCCAAGTGAGCTAACATGCTATAACAGATGTTGTCCTTCCCTGGAGATGATTGTCTTGTCTTTGAGATAGCCCTCCTTAACTCAAATAAGCTAAATGGTACATCTAAATCATCAGTTGTTGTGCTCTTCTGTATATTGACACCTGGGTTCATGGCAAGAGTGTTGTCTCTGCACTTTCTGGCTTCGACTAATAAATTATCTGAAATGCCTGCTACTCCCTGATATACTAATGTTAAGTCAATTGCACTTTCTGTATTTTGAACACTGTTATATCTGGTGCCACTTCCATCATTCATGCAAACTAATCCCTTATCCACAATTAATTCCTCTATGATTAATCCATTAGTATCTGTCTTTTTACTTCCCCACAGTGTACTATGTGCATTAAAATCACCGCACCAGACCACTTTATCCCGTGTTTGCCCACCCACAGTATTCAATGTGTCTATATTTAATCTATTGCAAGGGTTATAATAATTAATTATTGTTAGTTCAGCTTTTGACTACTATTGCTTCATGCTCTTTTCCTACACTCATCAAACTAAACCTTGTCCCATTTAGCACAAACGTTGCTACCCCACCACCTTTTCCATTCACCCTATCATTCCTAATTGCTGTGTAACCCTGAATTACAAAGTCCCATTGTGGTTTTAGCCATGTTTCCTGTATGCATGTAATATTGGGTTTATCTTGGAGGTTTGAGATAAAATGCTTAAATTCCTGTCCATTAGCAATTAGACTTCTTGCATTCCATTGCAGTATAGTTAGGATCATGAAGATCCACCACCCCATGACAGTGCTTGTGAGTCTGGTGTTCCTCCACTTAATTGTTCCTCAACCTCCTCCCACACTAACCCCTTGATTCCCAAGTACTTTTCTGCTGCTTCAAATATTATTTAGATTTTTTCTGTTTTCTTCTCTGTTTGCACAGAGCAATTTACCACTTCGACCATAAACAAACAAACTCATTTTTTCCCCACCAACATAGTGTCTTCCTTGATTTTGTCACATCCCTCACATGTTCTTTTTTACATTCTGCACTAGCTTGTTTATTGTTTGGTCTGTCTGGTTGCCAACCTACTCTGTTGGTTGCTTCAGCGTATGTTATCCCTTCTGATGTTTTAATTCTCTGTATTTCTACAGCTCTCTTACTAGCCTCGCATCCCCTGTAGGCCGAGCTGTGTTCTCCTCCACAGTTACAGCATTTTAGCTTAGCTCCATTTACGCATTTCCCGTACTCATGTTCACCACCGCATCTTCCACACCTTTGTTTGCCCTTACATACAGCTGCTACATGTCCATATTTTTGACACTTAAAGCACCTCAGAGGTGGGGGAACATAATGTTTGATCGTAGCACATATAACCTATATATACTTTAGATGGTAGACTTTCCTCATCAAAAACAATCATAACAGACAAGCTGTCACATCTTTCACCATTACGTGTTGTTTTCAAGCGTTTTGCCTCGGCTACCCGTGCTCCTTCCACATTTTCCTTGACTTGTTCTACTGACAAGTAACCCTTCATTCCATAACATATCGCACTATCTTCAATTTTGTTAAGCAGAACAGCCTTCCTTTGCTGATCAGTGTCCCTGCAAAAAACCATCAGTGCTCCATTTCTCATTACTCGTGCACTTTTCACATTGCCAACCAACTTGTTTATAGCTTTTGTTAAATGAACCGGGTTCCACTCGTCGAATGAGGCTCCCTCCTGAATCATTTTAATCATTACTTTGTACTCTTCGTTTCTACCTTCTGTTGAAGCTAGATGTTGCTCATTATCGGTTTCCTCTGAGTGAGAACTCTCATTTTGCTTACTCTTTTTCCCCCGTTTTCGTTTGCTATTTCCCTTTTCCACAATTTTCCATTTCTGCCGCCACCTGTTTCCATTCCTAATTCACTTCCTGATCCGTCACTTCCCTCTGCCATCTTCTGTCCATTCACAGTCCGGTCGTCCAAACAGGAAGTGATGGAGTGTGGAGTAATTTACAGTGTGAGCCAGTACAGAGGTACTGGAGTACCTTAAGTTGCTGTTTTGAGAAGCTTTGTTCAGCATGTAACATTTCATTTCTGGTTTTATAGTTGATATATTGTGTATTGATGTAGCCAGAAATATTCTGGACGGTTGAGGTAACATATTGGTGTTTAATAGATTTCCAATTAACTTTGGTTTGTCTTGTAGGAGGGGCTTCTGGTATAAAGGAAGGAGGCAGAGGCTCCTCTCGGCAGAACAGCTTTGGCCTGGAAGGGCAAATGTGCTAGAGCCCAATAGTCAGGGTCTGAAAAAGTTTTTTTTTGTGTGTGTTGTTTAATAGCAGTTTGTAATGATAATTTTAATAGTTTGTACTTAGTTTCCTCGTTGTTTTTGTTATTTAATTTCACCCTTGCACTACTGCACTTTCCACGTGTCTGGTGAAGAAATAAATTAAAGCACCAGGTGAAGAACTCCTGAGTCCATGTCTCCTCCTTCCAGCATGGTGCTAAACATTACAGTACGTATAAAAAACAACAATTTAAGGGTGTCTAAAATCATATTTAAAGATTCTTGAATATAAGGCATGAGTATGGGAAATGTATTACACATGTATTATAAATGTATATACAGGTTAGAGAGACCCCCCTGAACTTCTGGTTTTTCCTCTTTTGGGGGTCTAAGCCCTACATGTCAGAGGTCGCACGCCTCTGGAGCAACGGGAGGTTAAGTGTCTCGCTCAGGGACACGTAGTGGAGGATTGATCCTGGGTCTCTCACATCAAAGGCATGTGTCTTATCCACTGCTCCATCACCACCCCCTGGTGAACTATTCTTGTAACAGGTAACTGCAACTGAGAATGCCGTCTGTCCAAACTTACTACGTCTGTACTGTACAATACAGCCCCCTCCCCCCCCCCGCTATCCTTCTGCTTTATGAATTGTTAAGTGGGGGAGGGGCTAGCCCATGTAACACCTTAAAAACAAGGCAAGCATCTGCACATTTTTTAAAGCTATCCAAACTGAATAATTTAGTTATATATTATTGAACACATCTTTGTTACTGCCATCTGGTTAATGCTTGCATTTCAGATATTATACTGTATTGTTGGTTTGGACATCAGGGCTCAGTGGATTGACATATTCCAATAGGCTACAATTGCATTAAATAAGATTATTCCCTTCAGCTGAAGGGGCAAAAATAATCATCAAATGTCTAGACTCACTCAGTTGTAGGAAGGTCTGGAACACCAGAACTTCGTATGTTTAAACCAGCTGCCATGATTGCTGGATTTTATGATGGGACCTATAATCGAATTTTGTTGGCAAAACAATGGAACCTGATGTTGTGTATTAAAAAATTTGATCTGAAGGCAACATGTAGATAGAAAATGAGAGGACCTAGGATTGAACCCTGTGGTACACCACAAGAAATCACAGCCTGAGAGAAAAACTGAGAAACTTCTTTTTATAAAGACGAGAACAAAAGCAATGAGAACCTGAGTCTGTGATGCCAACCAGTTTATGGACATGCTTCATTCAAACTGTGTAAATGTTTTTCTCCAATACTGAAGTATAACAGTACATACAGTATATTGACAGTAATACATAAATTTGTTCAAGCAGAAATAAATCCAGACATCATCACACTGAAGTTTAAGTGTGTGACTCCCTCTAGTGGACTTTGTGGAATATTCTGTTGTCTTTGCTCCAAAGGTTTTTGTACAGAGTTTTGGTGTTTCCTGTCACTGTGGGCCTCACAGCACAGTAGTACACAGCAGAGTCTGTCACTGCAGCAGAGGAGATCTGCAGATGAAACTCCTTTGCTGTTTTGTCATGTGCAATAGAAAAACCTGGTTTCTTTGAATAATCTGCAAGGAAAAACTGTGGAGATGAACTGGACTTCTGTTGATACCAGAAGAAGTAGTCGAAAGATCCTGAATAGTTGCAGGAGAGAGTCACAGAGTCTCCTTCCAAAGGCAGCATTACATCTTTAAATGGTTTCACTAAATCCTCAGAGGATCCTGAAAAAGACAAAGATAGATTTCACTATGACATTTATATTTCTTTAAAGTGAGAGAGAAACAAATGAGTATTTGCCAAACTGAAATGTTTTCTGAGTCATGTTTCAAATCTCCTGTTAAATTTCACTCACCAGTGTGAAACATGAAGATGATCATCCAAACTAAGCAGAGCTGCATCATTTCCACTTGTACTGAATGAACAATAGAGAGAACACAGCAGCTCTTCACTTCCAACATGAAGCCTTTCATATTCAGTTGTGGAGCTCCTCCTCTTGCTGTGCTCTGTTTCCATTCAGGCTGATGGAAGCTTTAGAAATGACAGTGATGCTGCAGTCATCATCATCCAAGAAGGTCAGACTGAAGGAGAATCTGCAGGAAATTCACCTGAAGGAATCTGGACACAAACACCTGGCTGAAACCTCCAATCTGCAAACTGTACACACAACTTCTGTTGGAGCCCGAAACCTGGTTAAACTTACAGATCCCCACTACCCATAATGCTCCTGTGAATCCTCCCCCAGTGTTTCATTAGCAGCTGGAACCACAGTGACTCTGATAAAACAGGAATTAGCAGAATCCATCTGATATGAAGCTGTGGTTTGAATACCACTTCCCTCCTCTTTGAAGAGTAGTCAGATATCTGGGTTCAGGTTTTTGTACAGCCTCTTCTACACTTTGTATCACTGTGTTTCTAGAGCACAGTAGTAGAGAGCTGTGTCTGCCAGGGTTAGATCTCTGATGGTCAGTGTAGTTGATGTTTGTATAAACTGAGGTGCCTGAAGGTCAGAATGATGTCTGTACCAGTAAAAGAGAGTATTGGTGTAATCCTTCTCAAATTCACATGTGAGTGTGACAGATTGTCCTTCTCTTTCACTGACTTCCTCTCGTTCAGGAGAGATTGTGTCTCCAGCTATTAGTCCTGGAAAAAGTAGAGCAAATGAAGCCATTAGACTAACATTGTTCATGAGGCTGAGAGGAGAAGACAGTGGAAAATGGCAGCTGTACAGTGTTACTCTGTGGACACAAACAGCTCAGCTGTTTCCATAAATCTTTAGAAAAGAATAAAAAGATGTTGTGCTTTCTATCTTACCAAAGAAAAGAGCAGCAAGAATAATCCCCAGCCAATGTTCCATCTCTACAACAAGGTTTAAATCAACAGGAGAAACTAGCTGATGTTCAACATTCAGTCTGAGAATTGTTCTCTTCACAGCAGCAGTTATTATTGACAGAATGGTTGAACACAGTGCAGAAGTAGTGCACCGCCTACTTGATAATGTGGCTCAGCTTGGATTAACAGCAGCTACAGTGTCATCTAGTGGCCAATCAGAATCAGACCACAGAAGAAGAAAAGATGCCACTGAAACTTCAGACTAGTCCAGCAGCATAATCCAGTTGTCAGCTGATGATCTGTTTGTTCAGCATTTTCCAAACTCAACATAGTTAAAGACTCTACTTCTGTGCTGCGTTATCACCTCCCCACATCTCTGAAGTTGTGGATTTACAGCAGCAATTAACAAAGTGATGCTACAAACTGTTGAGTCACCTTTCAAGCTTACAGGTGGAGAGGATTTGATAGTGAAACGAGACATTTTCACTGGAATATTCCTTCAGACTAACAAAACCCACATCTGGATGCTGAGATCTGGAGGTGGGCAGTGAGTTCGGGGCAGCCGTGGCTCAGGAAGTGGAGGAAGTCAAAGGGTTGGTGGTTCAGTCCCCAGCTCCTCCTGTCCACATGCTGAAGTGTCCTTGAACAAGACTCTGAACCTGCTGCAGCTCCACCACCATCAGTGAGAGAGAGTGTGTCTGTTTGTCTGATGGAGAGAATCACTATGAAAGGCCTTGGTATAAAGAGCGTTCTGTAAATGCAGCGTATTTAGTGTTTAGAGGAAAGTTTGATGATGTCTTTATTCTTCAGAAGACAAAGAAATCAGGTTAAGATCTTCAGTAACTCATTTTTTTATTATCAGTGCAATGAATCCAGCCTGGATCAGAAAAAGAAGTTTAACAGTGTGTGACTCCCTCTAGTGGATGTTGTGGAGTATTCTGTTGTCTTTGCTCCAAAAATGGAACCTGATGTTATGTATTAAAAATAATTTGATCAGAAGGCAACATGTAGATAGAAAATGAGAGGACCTAGGATTGAACCCTGTGGTACACCACAAGAAATCACAGCCTGTGAGAAAAACTGAGAAAATACTTTTATAAAGACGAGAGTCTGTGATGCCAACCAGTTTATAGACATGCTTCTTTCAAACTGTGAAAATGCTTTTCTCCAATACTGGAGTACAACAGTACATACAGTATATTGACAGTAATACATAAATTTGTTCAAGTTGAAATAAATCCAGACTTCATCAACACACTGAAGTTTAACAGTGTGTGACTCCCTCTAGTGGACGTTGTGGAGTATTCTGTTGTCTTTGCTCCAAAGGTTTTTGTACAGAGTTTTGGTGTTTCCTGTCACTGTGGGCTGCAGAGCACAGTAGTACACAGCAGAGTCTGACACTGCAGCAGAGGAGATCTGCAGATCCATTTGGGTTTTATCATCACTCACTTTAAAAGATAGTCTAGGGACGGAATCTGATATTGGTAGTCCTGTTCCTGAGTGTGAAATAAGGAACTTTGGTGGTTTTCCTGGATATTGTCGATACCAGAAGAATCGATCACTACCAGTTGCTTTTTTAGAGTATGTGTAGGACAGAGTAACAGAGCTGCCTTCTAAAGTGAACTCTTCATTCCTGACTGCAGTGAGTTCTTCACAGCTGACACCTGAAGGAAGAGATAACTCTGTTATTTCATGTTGTAAAAGACTCAACAAATGAATCCCATACAGAAAAGTTAGTAATGAAACTTTCTCAGCAGGATCTCACATACCTGTTAGAATGGATAGTAACAGTAGAGAAAGTACATAATAGTCCAATGACAGCATGTTGAATAAAGGGAATGTTTCTGCTTTGTGTATTGAACTCTGCTGAATATGGAAGTTCCTCTCTCTTCTATAGTTCACTAACAGCTTAGCTCCTCCCTCAATCTCTCCGTCTCCTCGCAGCTCTGGATTTTCACTTCTCTCTGTTCCACTTCCTACCTTACCAGTAAATTCTACAGGATGTGAAAGTTTTAGCTTTATTTTCTGTAAATGAGACGTAGGTAAACTTTATTTTAAGGTGCTTGTAATAGGCAGTAATTAACAGTTAATAAGACACTTATAAGACCTTATAGGATGCTTATAAACAACAATAGGAGTGTTAATGTGTTAATTGATTAATTATTGCTTATAAGACAATTATAGGCCTTTATTAGAGCTATAAGTTATATATACCTGAATGCGAGATTGGACATCACATTGTAATTTGCACTCCTAATACAGCTACCCTTTATACTTCAGTACATTTCTTATTTTCTTAGACAACTAAGATGGTTTGTGAAGGTTTTATCTTGTTCCTGTCGACTTTAAATGTGTATTTTATGACGATAAATGACAGTTAATTTGAATAGAGTCTGGTGGGTTTGGCGATTTCAGGGATGTTTCATGTTAAAACAAAACGGATCTTACTCTTTAACAAAAGCTTGACCTCAGCTGGGATCCTTTCCATAATGTTGTCAGACACTAAGAATAATTATCTGAGCGTGTCAGTGGCAAAACAAGCACGTTATGGATGGAAACTGAAGGTGTGCAGCGGCATATTAATGTTACATTGTAGCTTGTTTCACGCTGCCACTGCAGCCATCTCTTGGACCAATTTCTAATGTCCAGGTTGAGAGAAAACACTCTAAGACATTATTCAAGCTGCTCTAAAAATCCAAGTGCTAATGTTAGCTTACACGACATGCTTAATTCTATAGTTGCATGCTAAAGTTAGCTTAAACTACATCCCTTATTTTAAACTACATGCCTTATTTTATAGCTGCATGCTAAAGTTAGCCTAAACTACATGCCTTATTTTATAGCTGCATGCTAAAGTTAGCTTAAATAACATGCCTTATTTTATAGCTGCATGCTAAAGTTAGCTTAAACTACATGCCTTATTTTATAGCTGCATGCTAACATTAGCTTAAACTACATGCCTTATTTTAAACTACATGCCTTATTTTATAGTTGCATGCTAAAGTTAGCTTAAACTACATGCCTTATTTTATAGCTGCATGCTAAAGTTAGCTTAAAAACATGCCTTATTTTATAGCTGCATGCTAAAGTTAGCTTAAACTACATGCCTTATTTTATGGCTGCATGCTGACGTTAGCTTAAACGACATGCCTTATTTTATAGCTGCATGCTAAAGTTAGCTTAAATAACATGCCTTATTTTATAGCTGCATGCTAAAGTTAGCTTAAACTACATGCCTTATTTTATAGCTGCATGCTAACATTAGCTTAAACTACATGCCTTATTTTAAACTACATGCCTTATTTTATAGCTGCATTCTAAAGTTAGCTTAAACTACATGTTTAATAATGTTTATGACAGGTAAATAAACATCAACAAGTTCCTAATAAGGGCCTATATTGTCTTATCTAATAAATGAGTTATTGTGCTTTAGTTAACACTTATTTGTGTTATAAACATCTTTATAAAGTGTTTGATTATTTTTAATTGCTGCTTATTAACTGTTAATTACTGCTTATTACAAGCACCTTCAAATAAAGTGTTACCGAGACATATTTAATTTACTGGTGTTCTTAATTCTCTGCATTATGCTTTTCTTTCTTTCTGATTTTCTTTAAGTCAGCCAAAGTGAAAGCACTTGTGATTAACTTAAAGAAAATAGAGCTCACAGCCGGATGCTGAGTTCATCAGTCAGTTATCGTCTATTCCATAAACCAATCACAATTACGCTTTTTGCGTTCCGTCGGCATTACGTTGTCAACTGGCATTTGGGTCGGGGTCTTCTGCGTTTGCATCGCAGTGCATCTGGGAGTCTTTGTTTTTTTTTGTTTTATTTTGATTTGATTTATTCTTTTTCTTTCTCCCACCCCTATTGGCTACTGGGGTTCTTGCCTGCCTGTTACAGTCGTGGCGTCCCACTCTCACTAACAACTACATTCTTTAACAGGCTTATGCGCACACACATGTACACACAGACATTCACCCACACGCACACAGACAAAACAAACTTAGGTTGTCCCTGGTAGAATTATTCCTGATGCTTTTCTTTCAGTTACTACTTTAAATTAATTATTATTCCAGCTCTCGTGGCTGTGTTGTGTTGCTTATTTAGTGTGTGACTGTTTCTTGTTTTCATTGTTCTCTTACTTGTCTTACTATGTCAGCTGTTTATTGCTGCTGTTCGGCTGGTTGTCTTTTACTATTATTATTATTTTTATTGTTTTTTATTTTATAGTTGCATGCTAAAGTTAGCTTAAACTACATGCCTTATTTTATAGCTGCATGCTAAAGTTAGCTTAAACTACGTGCCTCATTTTATATCTGCATGCTAATGTTAGCTTAAAGTACATGCCTTATTTTATGGCTGCATGCAAACGTTACAATTAAACTACATGCCTTATTTTGTGGCTACATGCTAAAGTTAGCTTAAACTACGTGCCTTATTTTATGGCTACATGCTAAAGTTAGCTTAAACTACATGCCTTATTTTAAACTACGTGCCTTATTTTATACCTGCATGCTAAAGTTAGTTTAAACTACATGCCTCATTTTATACTACATACCTTATTTTAAACTACATGCCTCATTTTATACTACATACCTCATTTTAAACTACATGCCTTATTTTATGTCTGCATGCTAATGTTAGCTTAAAGTACATGCCTTATTTTATGGCTGCATGCAAACGTTACAATTAAACTACATGCCTTATTTTATAGCTGCATGCTAACGTTAGCTTAAATGGCATGCCTTATTTTATATCTTGATGCTAATGTTAGCTTAAAGTACATGCCTTATTTTAAACTACATGCCTTATTTTAAACTACATGCCTTATTTTAATCTACATGCCTTATTTCATAGCTGCATGCTAATGTTAGCTTAAACTACATGCCTTATTTTAATCTACATGCCTTATTTTAAACTACATATCTTATTTTATAGCTGCATGCTAATGTTAGCTTAAACTACATGCCTTATTTTGGTCTACATGCCTTATTTAAACTACATATCTTATTTTATAGCTGCATGCTAATGTTAGCTTAAACTACATGCCTTTTAGTTAGTCTCCTGCCTTATTTTAAACTACATACCTTATTTTATAGCTGCATGCTAATGTTAGCTTAAACTACGTGCCTTATTTTAGTCTACATGCCTTATTTTAAACTACATACCTTATTTTATAGCTGCATGCTAATGTTAGCTTAAACTACATGCCATATTTTAATCTACATGCCTTATTTTAAACTACATACCTTATTTTATAGCTGCATGCTAATGTTAGCTTAAACTACATGCCTTATTTTAGTCTACATGCCTTATTTTAAACTACATATCTTATTTTATAGCTGCATGCTAAAGTTAGCTTAAACTACCTGCCTTATTTTATAGCTGCATGCTAATGTTAGCTTAAACTACATGCCTCATTTTAAACTACATGCCTTATTTTAAACTACATGCCTTATTTTATCTGCATGCTAATGTTAGCTTAAAGTACATGCCTTCTTTTTAAACTACATGCCGTATTTATAGCTGCGTGCTAATGTTAGCTTAAACTACATGCCTCATTTTAAACTACATACCTTATTTTAACTACATGCCTTATTTTATCTGCATGCTAATGTTAGCTTAAAATCCATGCCTTATTTTATAGCTGCATGCTAAAGTTAGCTTAAACTACATGCCTTAAACGACATGCCTTATTTTATAGCTGCATGCTAAAGTTAGCTTAAACAACTCACCTTATTTTATGGCTACATGCTAAAGTTAGCTTAAACTACATACCTTATTTTATAGCTGCATGCTAATGTTAGCTTAAACTACATGCCTTATTTTAGTCTACATGCCTTATTTTAAACTACATATCTTATTTTATAGCTGCATGCTAAAGTTAGCTTAAACTACCTGCCTTATTTTTATAGCTGCATGCTAATGTTAGCTTAAACTACATGCCTCATTTTATAGCTGCATACCTTATTTTAAACTACATGCCTTATTTTATATCTGCATGCTAATGTTAGCTTAAAATCCATGCCTTATTTTATAGCTGCATGCTAAAGTTAGCTTAAACTACATGCCT
Organism: Micropterus salmoides; assembly: GCF_014851395.1. NCBI lineage: Eukaryota > Metazoa > Chordata > Actinopteri > Centrarchiformes > Centrarchidae > Micropterus > Micropterus salmoides. The sequence continues at coordinate 13,986 of NW_024044050.1, forward strand.
CATTTTAAACTACATACCTTATTTTAAACTACATGCCTTATTTTATATCTGCATGCTAATGTTAGCTAAAATCCATGCCTTATTTATTAGCTGCATGCTAACGTTAGCTTAAACTACATGCCTTAAACGACATGCCTTATTTTATAGCTGCATGCTAAAGTTAGCTTAAACAACTCACCTTATTTTATGGCTACATGCTAAAGTTAGCTTAAACTACTGCCTGATTTTAAACTAATCCTTATTTTATAGCTGCATGCTAAAGTTAGCTTAAAACTACAGCCTTATTTTATGGCTGCATGCTAACGTTACAATACACTACATGCCTTATTTATAGCTGCATGCTAATGTTAGCTTAAACTACATGCCTTATTTAATCTACATGCCTTATTTTAAACTACATACCTTATTTTATAGCTGCATGCTAATGTTAGCTTAAACTACATGCCTTATTTTA
>NW_024044051.1:0-7913 GCF_014851395.1 Micropterus salmoides
AGACAATAATAACTAAATAAAAACTAAAATACAGATAAATATAAAATAAGTAAAATAGAATAAAATAAAAGGGATAAAATAAAGTCAAATAAGATCGGGAAAAGCTCTCCTATAAAAGTATGTTTTAAGAAGGGACTTAAAAGAGTTCACTGACTCAGCCGACCTGATTTCCTCGGGCAGGCTGTTCCAGAGCATCGGGGCCCTGACAGCAAACGCTCTGTCCCCTTTAGTTTTCAGTCGAGACTCTGGAACAGACAACAGACCTCTGCCCGAGGATCTCAAGGTACGTGCTGGTGCGTATGGGACTAAAAGGTCAGAAATATAACAAGGCGAGAGGCCATGAAGAGCTTTAAAAGTGATCAATAGAATTTTAAAGTCAATTCTAAAACATACTGGGAGCCAGTGTAATGAAGCTAAAATAGGAGTAATGTGGTCATATTTCTTTGTTCTGGTTAAAAGCCTGGCAGCTGAGTTCTGGACAGTCTGGAGTCGATCAATAGATTTTTGGGTTAAACAGGTGAAAAGGCAGTTGCAATAATCCAGGCGTGATGAGATAAAGGCGTGTAAAATGGTCTCGGTGTCCTTAAAAGTTAACATAGATCGAATTTTTGCTATATTTCTAAGTTGATAAAAACATGATTGAACAAGCTTTGTGATGTGCTGCTCGAAATTTAAATTACTATCAAACAACACCAAGGTTCTTTGCCACAGGCTTAATGTGATTTACTAGCAAACCAGCAGATGGCAGTATTTGACTGCCATCTGCTGGGACCGATGACCAGGATTTCTGTTTTGTCTGAGTTCAGCTGGAGGAAATTATTTGACATCCATTTTTTAACTTCACAAAGGCAGTTGTTAAGTGAACTCAGCAGTTACACAAACACAGCACAATATACACACACACACACACACACACACACACACACACACACACACACACATATAAGTAAAAAACAGTTCTATATAAATAAGTAAAGTTTGCAAAGTACAATAAATACATGATAAATAGGCAGTAAACATTAAAAACTAATGTAGCCTATAACTGATAGCGTCGACTCGATTACAGTCACCCAGCTCGCGATTACAGTCACCCAGCTGATGCGACACCAACGGACGCTGTGACAGGTCGCGCAGTGAGTGGCTGACAGTTTGTGATCGGTAACGTAACTGGTCAAGTTTTGCAATATAAAAATGTATAATCTGAAGTACAGCCTTGCTCTGTTGGGAATGTGAGCTGCACAGAGCTGCTGAAGATAACGTGAGATCTGTGTTTTCAGTTAGTTTCGTTTTGCACAGGTCTCATCTATACAGTATGCAGCTGTGCAACAGGTCATATGTAATTAACGTCACTTTAAAATACGGCTCCGAGGAAAGGACATCTCATTTCATTAAATGCTTGTTTCCTGGACTCCTCAACTCCTCCTCGACTCCTCGAGCTCACATCTCGGGTAGGAGGGACTAAGATGCACCGCAAGGAGTCAAGGATCGAGGAGGTAAGGAGGCAGAAATTCTGGAAATGAGAAAGGCCCTGGCAGGACTAAAGGCCCATTTATACTCCTGCGTAGGGTCTACGTGCGTACCTACGCCGTAGGCTACGCACGTAGCCATGCATTTATATCTATGAAGATTCTCAGTCATCCAGATCATAGTTATGACCTGGTCATAGTTCTGACCTTTGTGAAAACAGCCACAAGAAATGCAACAACATTGTGATGCCATACGTGTCTGGAGTATCAGAGAAACTCAGGAGGATTTTCAACAAACACAAAATCCCTGTGTTTTTTAAACCCAAGAACACACTAAGACAGATGCTGGTACACCCCAAAGACCGCACACCCAAACACAAGAAAAGTAATCTAGCGTATGCGGTCCAATGCAGTGAGGAATGCACAGACCTGTATATTGGGGAGACTAAACAACCACTACACAAACACATGGCTCAACACAGAAGGGCGAACTCCTCAGGTCAAGACTCTGCAGTCTACTTACATCTGAAGGACAGAGGACACTCGTTTGAGGACCACCAGGTGCACATTTTAGACAGAGACAATGTGGGGAAAGGACCTGTTTCAGATACAACAGTAAAATCACAATAATAAGTTGTCAAATAATAGTGATGACAGTTTGTACTTTGTTTTAAGACTGTAGATGTCTGCATCTGTGAGGCCTTGTTCACTGAAACCTGACAAATGACAGAGAAATCCTGGAATTGTTGAGTCGCCGGAAAAATAAATGATTAAATTCAGCGTCATGAGGTGCTAGGCTAAGCTAGCGAGTTCAAGTGCATGGGCCTAGAGCTAACAAAATTAGCATTGAGTGATGAACAGTGCGATTATCCTACTGTTGTAGATTTCAACTAAAATTTATCTGTTTGACAACAACAAGTGTTTGACTGCTTAATCTTTTTCTGGTTTGTAAAGCTACTGTTTAATACTGAAACTACATAAGTTATGTTTTGTCAGACATTTATTCCATGGTTAATCTGTTGCATTTGCACTATGTGTTTTTAATTTCTGCAACACTGTTCTTTATATTTAAAAATGGATAAGCAGTCTAATTTGCTCTGTAATTCATTTGATATAAAAGGTATTTAAAAAATGTTGATTGTACCATTACTTTATTGTTATATATTATTAGTATTATGTATATATTTTGGTTAAAGTTAAAGGAATTAACATTTGAGAAACACATTTGAAAAGGTTAATGACTAATGAACTATTCTGGCAGTGTCAGTGCAGGCCAGGTTTTTTTCTTTGAGCTGAGTTGAAGTTATGGTGAGCCAACGCAGATGAGACCTCAAGATCCCTGGATTCAAGATCCCTGTTGTGAGGAATTCTGAACCAAAGACTGCTGATCTTATCCCTCTCCTGCCACAGCTGTAGGATAACCAGCATAAACTGCACAAAACCAGCACCACTTTAACTCAACTTGCAGCTCCACTTGCGCAACCCCACACTGACTAACTTTTCTATTTTGGGCTTTCGATTTGGACAATTACCTTCCTCATCCTTTTTGGAAGTGCATCCCTAGTGTCTGCGGAACAAGAGTATTCATACATTAAATGGTGTATTATGATGTCCTGGTTATTGTGATTTTGGCTATTGCTCATACAGAGTTTTCTGCAGACATTTTCTGTCTCTAGTACTTAAACGTTCCCAGGTTAGTTGTGCTACTGTTCTGTAATGAGCTTTCATATTTCACATATTCACATTTCTAATAAAAGGCATTTTTTCTAGGCAAACCTAAATTCTATGTTTTTTCAAACAGTCCTGGAAAAAGAAATGAGCAATACATCAATATTTGAAGCTAAGATATTTTGACAGAGAAATAACTGGAAGTAGGGGAAACACAATGTGACACCAATGTTGGAACGAGCTGCCACATGCCACATGCCACATGCCACATACCACATGCAAAGCTCTTGAACACTCATCTCTTCTGAGAACACTTCCTCTGATAACCTCTAACATGCACTTCCTCTACTCTTCTTCCTCTGTCAACTAGCTTGTCTTGATTACACTATTTGTTAACTCTTACTGCTTCCCCTGGGTATCTACCCCTTTTGATGCAGTATGTGTAGATTTTATTGTAGTATATTCTCTTTATGACACAAATGTTGTACTTTTTACTCCACTACATTTATCTGACAGCTTTAGTTAGTAGTAAATGTAAACTAGTTTAATGTTTTGTTATAAATTAAACTGCCCAACTGTTATACATGTACAGCTAGCTTTATTGCCAAGTAGTGTTTTACACATACGAGGAATTTGCTGTGGTGATAAGGTGCAAAACGTAGACAAACATACAGTCAACATAAATAAATGTAGAAATATATAAATATGAAATGGAAGATCAACGTTGCAGATATATACATGTGCATTATTCTGGGTCTAGGCCGTGCAGAAGTAACGCAATGGATAACAACACAGATCAACAATCAACAACAAATAAATGCGACGTGCCAGGTCTGTGCCCGACACCAGATGAAACAGTATTTACATATGCAGAGACATTTGTATCATTTGCAAGGGGGGAGTGTCAGTGGGGGACCCGGGCCTTGTTAATGAGGCTAGCTGCAGATGGGAAGAATCTGTTTTTGTGGCGAGAGGTTTTGGTCCTGATGGACTGCAGCCTCCTGCCAGAGGGGAGAGTCTGAAACAGTTTGTGTCCGGGGTGGGAGGAGTCAGCTGCAATCTTTCCTGCTCGCCTCAGAGTCCTCGAGGCGTACAGGTCCAGAAGAGAAGGAAGACTGCAGCCAATCACCTTCTCTGCGGACCGAATGATGCGCTGCAGCCTGCTCTTGTCCCTGGCAGTGGCAGCAGTGTAGCAGATGGTGATGGAGGAGGTGAGGATGGACTCAACGATGTGCATCATCATTGACTTTGGCAGGCTGAACTTCTTCAGCTGTCGCAGGAAGTACATCCTCTGCTGGGCCTTCATGGTGAGAGAGGTGAGGTTCAGCTCCCACTTGAGGTCCTGGGAGATGATGGTGCCCAGGAAGCGGAAGGAGTCCACAGTGGTGGATGGGGAGTCAAACAGTATGATGGGAGAGGGCGGGGCTGGGCTCTTTCTGAAGTGAGAACTCATTATATAGGGTATATAAAGTAACTTAAGTCATTTTTATGTAAAACATTTCATAGTTCCAGCTTCACAGAAGTATTTTAATATGTTTTATATTTGTAATAATTTTGAGGTTGATTTTTCTGCTTTTACATTAAAGCATGAGTAATAATATCTAATGATATATAAAACAAATGTGCTGCTTAATGTGATGCATGCTAGACTGAACACACAATAAAACCTTCAGGAGCAAGCATTTCTTTTTCTTCGGCTGCACCAAATGGAAACCACCTTTTTCCGTGCACTCTACGGGAATTTCACCTCATGATGATCCATCCAAGAGTTGTTGAGATATTTCCTTCATAACCACAAATTTCAGCCTCATTGTGACTCTGGAGGAAAGTAATTAGCATTTATCACCTGGTATCAATTAATGTCCAAACCACTGATGAACTGACCAACTGACAGACCGACGTTGCCATCCTTATAGTTGCTGGTGGACAAACTATCATCAAGCATATTTCTTCAAAAATTTCTTGTTATTGCAAAGTTTTTCCAGCAAAATCAATTCCACCAACAAAGTACCACAAAACACAGAGATATTCACAGTCTCTTATCTACATAATCTACCTGTACTGTACTATTTGTATTTTCCAGTGTGGTTTCATGTAACAGGACCTAACTACCACTGTTTATTATCAGAAATAAACAAAGATGAAAGCTAGAAAAGACATCAACCTCCACGCCAAGGAGGATGAAAGTCAAGTCACTGCTAACGTCATACATTACGTCTGCTTTGGTCTTTCTAGTCATCACCCCCACACAGGGAGGAGCTGTTGTAAACGTGTTTTTCTGTGTACAAAAGGTTTGTGTTTCTTCTGCAAGCTGGTAATAACTATTATTACAGATTAGGAGCAACATCAGTAAAAACAGACAGAAAAACTCATAAAACAAAACTTAGAGATCAGATTCCACACATTATTATATCTTTTCCTTTATGCAGGATTTGATTGTTAAGAGATCACCCTTCAGCACAAATGTTAACATTTTTAAAATTGCTCTCCACTGGTTCTGAGAAACAATGAAAATAGGAATCTAAATAATGAAAACATAAAAAACTAAAGTATAATATTGAGACTGAATCTGTCCTGGTGTTGTTCATGCTGACTCACTGTCATGACTTACTGGGACACTTGACATAGAAGCCATCATTAATTTTATTAACACCTTTCCTCTTCCTGCTTTGACCAAAATATCTGCTGTGGTAAAAAAATATCTATTGTGTAACAGCCTTTTAAATGAATAGTTTCACAGTATCTGAAATGTGTGGGGTTGATTGTTCTTGTGTAGTTTGTATGATGCTTTGGCAATATTGTTGTTATACATTCATGCCAATAAAGCTAATTTGCGTTCACTTCACAGCCAGTATGGATCAAAATTACAGTTACACTTTAAGTTCACATACAGGAATGTGAGTATTGTTTTAAGACTTGATAAAAAGTCAACCTATTTTTAGAGTATAAACATGCACAGTGAAACACAACACTAAATCTGTGGTGATAAAACTGATCAGTTGTTCAGGGTTCTGGTTGTTGCTGATACAGTCCTGCGGTCACATCAGTGCAGAATGCTGCTCTGAACATGTGCAGGAAATGATGATCTTGATGCAGACTGAGTCAGTCAGAGACAGGATATCACAGATGACTGCCATTTGAAAAAAAAAAAGTAAATGCTTTTTCTAGAGTCAACAACAAAGAAAATTACAGAGCTAAATGAGTAATGAGTTAAAAGAACAATGTGCTTCTTCACATACATATGAAGGGTCTGATTTCTTCTGCTATTTTCAATTATGATTTTGGCTTCCAATAATTATGAAAACATTATTATTATTAAATTATGAAAAAAATATCAGTATTTTTGTGCCCCATCCTGTTTTACTATGATGCTCTCATTTGAATTGTGTTATTAGCCGTTCTGTTTGCAGAAGAACTTGTATTTGTTTCCTGTGTAATCACATGTGATGGTGGTTTTTAACTGTTCTGTACGCAGTTTGAATAATTGTCTCTGGCAGCCGTCTGTCTCTGCAAATGAAAAAGGGAAAATGTGAAATGTAAGTAAGTGGGAAAATATTATTTCTACAGAGCCTTTTAAAACCAGAAGTACAATCTTCTTCATGGGTGCACAGAAAATCCCAAAATATAAAATACAGCAAGAACTCAAAGGAGTGGTTAAACATAACAAAATATAAAAAGAACAACACAGAACCATTGGAGGATAAATTATAAAAAAGTGGTGATAAGGCTGTTTGATACAAGTAGGGTTTTAAAAGTTTATGACTGTGCTACTTTGTACTTTGAATCATGTCACAGTTTAAGGTTAGCAATCCAGTTTAGTGTCAGCCTTCAGTAGCCAGCATTCACACCGCAATTCCTCCAGAAATTGCATTGTCTAGTTTGGTTCTTGGACCTGTTTGGCTCTTTGAGACAACGGGCCATTTTTCCACAAATGAAAATGGCCAAAAAGCTGTACCTGACTTTCACTTCTGCTTGTGTTTTCTCCACTTTTAAGGAATACACACCACAATAAGTCAAATTTTTCTTCTTTCTTTATTCAATAACAGCAAACCATGTTACGTGTTTTTGAACTGTCAAAAACAATTCTACATGAATAAATTAAAAAAGCATTAATTCCTGTGTGCAAAGGTTTTATTTGTCAGATGTGTTCACTAACAGAATGGATGTTGTATCAAATTCAAACATTATTGACTTGTGTTAATAATCCAAACATTTTACTGAAATCATAGACAGTCAGCGTATTAACCTTTTATTACAGACTGGATGTTGTATAACTGTTTTGTCAACCAAATTACCCAGTGAGAGGCAGAATATGTTCAAATGAGGATTAAATGTATAAGACAGTTATTGGACCCTGTGGTTTTACTTTGTGAACCAGTACTGACCTGTGTTAAATGGACCCTGGCACCTATTTCCAGGAAAAACACCTAAAATAAATCAGTAATCTCACAACCATTGGGCCTAGATGCATAATTCTGGTCTCCTTTGAAAGGTCAGAAGCTAAGGAATATAAATCCGATACATTACCGTATTTATTTACCATTACAGACTACATGGTGATGCAATACAGAAAAATATGATATTTTCATCCTCACCTGGTAAAAAAAGCTATATTTTATGCAATAAACCATCATAAGGTAGATTATAATGCACCTGAATATCTTCTACACTTGGAATACAACTGTAACTGTAAATTTGATGAAAAGGAACCGATTACAACAGTTATTAAACAATCTTATATACCTTAATTTCCATGTTTTGGCCATGTTTACTGTTTAT
>NW_024044052.1:0-7825 GCF_014851395.1 Micropterus salmoides
CTCCTTTTGTGGACTTTATGAGCTAACTGCCACCTATAAGTCTAAATGGAGTTTTAATCCAAAATACAACTGTATGATGGGTGTGGGACGCTGATTTGAGCTGTTTGATTTGGGCCCCTATGTGGCCCCTGAAAGAAACTAGCTTGGGAGAGGCGGCAGAAGGTTGAGATTCAAGATTCTTGATGGGTTGTCTCTGTAGACTTCTCGGTAAGTTTGAAGCCATTTGGAGCTCAACTCAGAGATTTTCTACATGAAAGCCTCTAAAAAGGTAGAAGCAGGCTGTTTTAGCCTGTACACACTGAGTTGATGGCTTCCAGTGACCTGTTGGACTTTGGAGTCAAATTTAACTCACTTTCTGTTGTTTTACACAGATCAGTCACAGGACAGAGTGTTTCACCAGATCTCACCTTTACAACAAAAAATACCAATTTGATACACCCATATTTCACTTAACAGGACGTCTTGCTTCTCAAGCCTAAGAGCGAGTGTAAAACTCCTTTTGTGGACTTTATGAGCTAACTGCCACCTAATAAGTTCTAAATGGAGTTTTAATACCAAAATACAACTGTATGATGGGTGTGGGACGCTGATTTGAGCTGTTGTGATTTGGGGCCCCTATGTGGCCCCTGAAAAAACTAGCTTGGGAGAGGCGGCAGAAGGTGAGATTCAAGATTCTTGATGGCGTTGTCTCTGTAAGACTTCTCGGTAAGTTTGAAGCCATTTGGAGCTCAACTCAGAGATTTCTACATGAAAGCCTCTAAAAGGCTGTTTTAGCCTGTACACACTGAGTTGATGGCTTCCAGTGACCTGTTGGACTTTGGAGTCAAATTTAACTCACTTTCTGTTGTTTTACACAGATCAGTCACAGGAAAGAGTTTTCACCAGATCTCACTTTACAACAAAATAATACCAATTTCATACAGCCATATTTCACTGAACAGGACTCATGTAGAGATTTCTACATGAAAGCCTCTAAAAGGTAGAAGCAGGCTGTTTTAGCCTGTACACACTGAGTTGATGGCTTCCAGTGACCTGTTGGACTTTGGAGTCAAATTTAACTCACTTTCTGTTGTTTTACACAGATCAGTCACAGGACAGAGTGTTTCACCAGATCTCACCTTTACAACAAACAATACCAATTGTACACCCATATTCACTTAACAGGACTCTCTTGCTTCTCAAGCCTAAGAGAGCGTGTAAACTCCTTTGTGGACTTTATGAGCTAACTGCCACCTAATAAGTTCTAAATGGAGTTTTAATACCAAAATACAACTGTATGATGGGTGTGGGACGCTGATTTGAGCTGTTTGATTTGGGGCCCCTATGTGGCCCCTGAAAGAAACTAGCTTGGAAGGCGGCAGAAGGTTGAGATTCAAGATTCTTGATGGCGTTGTCTCTGTAAGACTTCTCGGTAAGTTTGAAGCCATTGGAGCTCAACTCAGAGATTTCTACATGAAAGCCTCTAAAAGGTAGAAGCAGGCTGTTTTAGCCTGTACACTGAGTTGATGGCTTCCAGTGACCTGTGGACTTTGGAGTCAAATTTAACTCACTTTCTGTTGTTTTACACAGATCAGTCACAGGAAAGAGTGTTTCACCAGATCTCACCTTTACAACAACAATTTTCATACAGCCATATTTCACTGAACAGGACTCATGTAGAGATTTCTACATGAAAGCCTCTAAAAGGTAGAAGCAGGCTGTTTTAGCCTGTACACACTGAGTTGATGGCTTCCAGTGACCTGTTGGACTTTGGAGTCAAATTTAACTCACTTTCTGTTGTTTTGCACAGATCAGTCACAGGAGAGAGTGTTTCACCAGATCTCACCTTTACAGCAAACAATACCAAATTTCATACAGCCATATTTCTCTGAACAGTACTCTTTGCTTCTAAGCCTAACGAGTGTGTAAAGCTCCTTTTGTGGACTTTATGAGCTAACACCACCTAATAAGTTCTAAATGGAGTTTTAATACCAAAATAAACCGTATGATGGGTGTGGGACGCTGATTTGAGCTGTTGTGATTTGCGGCCCCTATATGGCCCCTGAAAGAAACTAGCTTGGGAAAGGTGGCAGAAGGTTGAGATTCAAGATTCTTGATGGTGTTGTGTCTGTAAGTCTCGGGTAAGTTGAAGCCATTTGGAGCTCGACTCAGAGATTCTACATGAAAGCCTCTAAAAGGTAGAAGCAGGCTGTTTTAGCCTGTACACACTGAGTTGATGGCTTCCAGTGACCTGTTGGACTTTGGAGTCAAATTTAACTCACTTTCTGTTGTTTTACACAGATCAGTCACAGGACAGATGTTTCACCAGATCTCACCTTACAGCAAACAATACCAATTTCATACAGCCATATTTCACTGAACAGGACTCATGTAGAGATTTCTACATGAAAGCCTCTAAAAGTAGAAGCAGGCTGTTTTAGCTGTACACACTGAGTTGATGGCTTCCAGTGACCTGTTGGACTTTGGAGTCAAATTTAACTCATTTCTGTGTTTTACACAGATCAGTCACAGGACAGAGTGTTTCACCAGATCTCACCTTTACAGCAAACAATCCAAATTCATACAGCCATATTTCTCTGAACAGTACTCTTTGCTTTAAGCTAAGCGAGTGTGTAAGCTCCTTTTGTGGACTTTATGAGCTAACTGCCACCTAATAAGTTCTAAATGGAGTTTTAATACCAAATACAACTGTATGATGGGTGTGGGACGCTGATTTGAGCTGTTTGATTTGGGGCCCCTATGTGGCCCCTGAAAGAAACTAGCTTGGAGAGCGGCAGAAGGTTGAGATTCAAGATTCTTGATGGCGTTGTCTCTGTAAGACTTCTCGGTAAGTTTGAAGCCATTTGGAGCTCAACTCAGAGATTTCTACATGAAAGCCTCTAAAGGTAGAAGCAGGCTGTTTTAGCCTGTACACACTGAGTTGATGGCTTCCAGTGACCTGTTGGACTTTGGAGTCAAATTTAACTCACTTTCTGGTTTTACACAGATCAGTCACAGGACAGAGTGTTTCACCAGATCTCACCTTTACAACAAAAAATACCAATTTGATACACCCATATTTCACTTAACAGGACTGTCTTGCTTCTCAAGCCTAAGAGAGCGTGTAAACTCCTTTTGTGGACTTTATGAGCTAACTGCCACCTAATAAGTTCTAAATGGAGTTTTAATACCAAAATACAACTGTATGATGGGTGTGGACGCTGATTTGAGCTGTTGTGATTTGGGGCCCCTATGTGGCCCCTGAAAGAAACTAGCTTGGAGAGGCGGCAGAAGGTTTGAGATTCAAGATTCTTGAGGCGTTGTCTCTGTAAGATTCTCGGTAAGTTTGAAGCCATTTGGAGCTCAACTCAGAGATTTTACATGAAAGCCTCTAAAAGGTAGAAGCAGGCTGTTTTAGCCTGTACACACTGAGTTGATGGCTTCCAGTGACCTGTTGGACTTTGGAGTCAAATTTAACTCACTTTCTGTTGTTTTACACAGATCAGTCACAGGACAGAATGTTTCACCAGATCTCACCTTTACAGCAACAATACCATTTCATACAGCCATATTCACTGACAGGACTCATGTAGAGATTTCTACATGAAAGCCTCTAAAGGTAGAAGCAGGCTGTTTTAGCCTGTACACACTGAGTTGATGGCTTCCAGTGACCTGTGGACTTTGGAGTCAAATTTAACTCACTTTCTGTTGTTTTACACAGATCAGTCACAGGAGAGAGTGTTCACCAGATCTCACCTTTACAGCAAACAATACCAAATTCATACAGCCATTTCTCTGAACAGACTCTTTGCTTCTTAAGCCTAAGCGAGTGTGTAAAGCTCCTTTTGTGGACTTTATGAGCTAACAACCACCTAATAAGTTCTAAATGGAGTTTAATACCAAATACAACGTATGATGGGTGTGGGACGCTGATTTGAGCTGTTGTGATTTGCGGCCCCTATATGGCCCCTGAAAGAAACTAGCTTGGGAAAGGGGCAGAAGGTTGAGATTCAAGATCTTGATGGGTTGTGTCTGTAAGTCTTCTGGTAAGTTGAAGCCATTTGGAGCTCGACTCAGAGATTTCTACATGAAAGCCTCTAAAAGGTGAAGCAGGCTGTTTTAGCCTGTACACTGATTGATGGCTTCCGTGACCTGTGGACTTTGGAGTCAATTAACTCACTTTCTGTTGTTTTACACAGATCAGTCAGGACAGAATGTTTCACCAGATCTCACCTTTACAGCAAAAAACCAATTTCATACAGCCATATTTCACTGAACAGGACTCATGTAGAGATTTCTACATGAAAGCCTCTAAAAGGTAGAAGCAGGCTGTTTTAGCCTGTACACACTGAGTTGATGGCTTCCAGTGACCTGTTGGACTTTGGAGTCAAATTTAACTCACTTTCTGTTGTTTTACACAGATCAGTCACAGGACAGAGTGTTTCACCAGATCTCACCTTTACAACAAATATACCAATTTGATACACCCATATTTCACTGAACAGGACTCTCTTGCTTCTCAAGCCTAAGAGAGCGTGTAAAACTCCTTTTGTGGACTTTATGAGCTAACTGCCACCTAATAAGTTCTAAATGGAGTTTTAATACCAAAATACAACTGTATGATGGGTGTGGGACGCTGATTTGAGCTGTTGTGATTTGGGGCCCCTATGTGGCCCCTGAAAGAAACTAGCTTGGGAGAGGCGGCAGAAGGTTGAGATTCAAGATTCTTGATGGTGTTGTGTCTGTAAGTCTTCTCGGTAAGTTTGAAGCCATTTGGAGCTCGACTCAGAGATTTCTACATGAAAGCCTCTAAAAGGCTGTTTTAGCCTGTACACACTGAGTTGATGGCTTCCAGTGACCTGTTGGACTTTGGAGTCAAATTTAACTCACTTTCTGTTGTTTTACACAGATCAGTCACAGGACAGAATGTTTCACCAGATCTCACCTTTACAGCAAACAATACCAATTTCATACAGCCATATTTCACTGAACAGGACTCATGTAGAGATTTCTACATGAAAGCCTCTAAAAGGTAGAAGCAGATGTTTTAGCCTGTACACACTGAGTTGATGGCTTCCAGTGACCTGTTGGACTTTGGAGTCAAATTTAACTCACTTTCTGTTGTTTTACACAGATCAGTCACAGGACAGAGTGTTTCACCAGATCTCACCTTTACAGCAAACAATACCAAATTCATACAGCCATATTTCACTGAACAGTACTCTTTGCTTCTTAAGCCTAAGCGAGTGTGTAAAGCTCCTTTTGTGGACTTTATGAGCTAACTGCCACCTAATAAGTTCTAAATGGAGTTTTAATACCAAAATACAACTGTATGATGGGTGTGGGACGCTGATTTGAGCTGTTTTGATTTGGGGCCCCTATGTGGCCCCTGAAAGAAACTAGCTTGGGAGAGGCGGCAGAAGGTTGAGATTCAAGATTCTTGATGGCGTTGTCTCTGTAAGACTTCTCGGTAAGTTTGAAGCCATTTGGAGCTCAACTCAGAGATTTCTACATGAAAGCCTCTAAAAGGTAGAAGCAGGCTGTTTTAGCCTGTACACATGAGTTGATGGCTTCCAGTGACCTGTTGGACTTTGGAGTCAAATTTAACTCACTTTCTGTTGTTTTACACAGATCAGTCCAGGACAGAGGTTTCACCAGATCTCACCTTTACAACAAAAATACCAATTTGATACACCCATTTCACTCAACAGGACTGTCTTGCTTCTCAAGCCTAGAGAGCGTGTAAAATCCTTTGTGGACCTTTATGAGCTAACTGCCACCTAATAAGTTCTAAATGGAGTTTTAATACCAAAATACAACTGTATGATGGGTGGGGACGCTGATTTGAGCTGTTGTGATTGGGGCCCTATGTGGCCCCTGAAAGAAACTAGCTTGGGAGAGGCGGCAGAAGGTTGAGATTCAAGATTCTTGATGGCGTTGTCTCTGTAAGACTTCTCGTAAGTTTGAAGCCATTTGGAGCTCAACTCAGAGATTTCTACATGAAAGCCTCTAAAAGGCTGTTTTAGCCTGTATACACTGAGTTGATGGTCCCAGTGACCTGTTGGACTTTGGAGTCAAATTTAACTTACTTCTGTTGTTTTACACAGATCAGTCACAGGACAGAGTGTTTCACCAGATCTCAACTTTACAACAAACAATACCAATTTCATACAGCCATATTTCACTGAACAGGACTCATGTAGAGATTTCTACATGAAAGCCTCTAAAAGGTAGAAGCAGGCTGTTTTAGCCTGTACACACTGAGTTGATGGCTTCCATACCTGTTGGACTTTGGAGTCAAATTTAACTCATTTCTGTTGTTTTACACAGATCAGTCACAGGACAGAGTGTTTCACCAGATCTCCTTTACACAAACAATACCAATTTGATACACCATATTTCACTTAACAGGATCTCTGCTTGCTCAAGCCTAAGAGAGCGTGTAAAACTCCTTTTGTGGACTTTATGAGCTAACTGCCACCTAATAAGTTCTAAATGGAGTTTTAATACCAAAATAAACTGTATGATGGGGTGTGGGACGCTGATTTGAGCTGTTTTGATTGGGGCCCCTATGTGGCCCCGAAAGAACTTGCTTGGGAGAGGCGGTAGAAGGTTGAGATTCAGATTCTTGATGGCGTTGTCCTGTAAGACTTCTCGGTAAGTTTGAAGCCATTTGGAGCTCAACTCAGAGATTCTACATGAAAGCCTCTAAAAGGTAGAAGCAGGCTGTTTTAGCCTGTACCACTGAGTTGATGGCTTCCAGTGACCTGTTGGACTTTGGAGTCAAATTTAACTCACTTTCTGTTGTTTTACACACAGATCAGTCACAGGACAGAGTGTTTCAGCAGATCTCACCTTTACAACAAAAATACCAATTTGATACACCCATATTCACTTAACACGGACTGTCTTGCTTCTCAAGCCTAAGAGCGTGTAAAACTCCTTTTGTGGACTTTATGAGCTACTGCCACCTAATAATTTCTAAATGGAGTTTTAATACCAAAATACAACACCGTATGATGGGTGGGGACGCTGATTTGAGCTGTTGTGATTTGGGGCCCCTATGTGACCCCTGAAAGAACTAGCTTGGGAAAGGCGGCAGAAGGTTGAGATTCAGATTCTTGATGGCGTTGTCTCTGTAAGACTTCTCGTAAGTTTGAAGCCATTTGGAGCTCAACTCAGAGATTTCTACATGAAAGCCTCTAAAAGGTAGAAGCAGGCTGTTTTAGCCTGTACACACTGAGTTGATGGCTTCCAGTGACCTGTTGACTTTGGAGTCAAATTTAACTCACTTTCTGTTGTTTTACACAGATCACACAGGGCAGAGTGTTTCACCATATCTCACCTTTACAGCAAACAATACCAAATTCATACAGCCATATTTCTCTGAACAGTACTCTTTTGCTTCTTAAGCCTAAGCGAGTGTGTAAAGCTCCTTTTGTGGACTTTATGAGCTAACAACCACCTAAATAAGTTCTAAATGGAGTTTTAATACCAAATACAACCGTATGATGGGTGTGGGACCTGATTTGAGCTGTTGTGATTTGGGGCCCCTATGTGGCCCCTGAAAGAAACTAGCTTGGGAGAGGCGGCAGAAGGTTGAGATTCAAGATTCTTGATGGTGTTGTGTCTGTAGTCTCTTCGGTAAGTTTGAAGCCATTTGGAGCTCGACTCAAGATTTCTACATGAAAGCCTCTAAAAGGTAGAAGCAGGCTGTTTTAGCCTGTACACACTGAGTTGATGGCTGCCATGACCTGTTGGACTTTGGAGTCAATTTAACTCACTTTCCGTTGTTTTACACAGATCAGTCACAGGACAGAATGTTTCACCAGATCTCACCTTTACA
>NW_024044053.1:0-14306 GCF_014851395.1 Micropterus salmoides
CAAACCCACACTGGCTGGTACACTACAAATAAATATATTGCTATAAAGTGTTGGCTGATGTGCCAGAGACACAAACATTTAGTCATTGCTGTGTTGGAGAGTGTGACAGCTGCTGGGATGAAGGAGCTGCTCCTTCTTTTAATGTTTGCAGCAGTCTGATGCTGAAGGAGCTGCTCAGAGACCTCACAGTCTCCTGCAGGGGTGAGAGGTGTCGTCTGACTAACATGCTTCTCTCACCCTCTCCTCTGTGGTGTCTGGGCCCAGAACAGGACAGAACTAGTCCTCTGAACCAGTTTATTGAGTCTTTTTCTGTCCCTCTCTGTGCTTCTGGCTCTCCAACAGAAACTACTGCATAAAAACTGCAGATACACCACAGAGTCATAGAAAGATTAGGCAACAAAACACTAATTAGGTTTAGTAAAGGATCGTGGTCTGGGTGAAAACAACTACGTTACTCCAGTTATTTTAAAAGAATAAAGGTTTAGGTGTCTAATCCATCTATCCACCCCAAGCTTACCTAAACTTTTCTGTTATTTATCCTACACCTACTTTCATCAACAATGTTTCTGAAAGGCTTCCAATTGCTTTATAACACACCAAGGGATCTTGACCATGTGTCCATATGTGAGGACTTCAGAGTGAGAACAGGTTGAGCCTGACATTCCTGCTTCCTTCAACATTTTGTAAATTTAATTTAGTAAAACTCTTCTAAAATCCACATATATCTCTGTTAAAATCATTGTTACTTCAGTTTTAGGTTGATTGATTTTTTTACTGTATTCTGCTCATCAGTAGTCACTACGACGAACACACTGATATTAATGAACCACATTTCTGAAAGTAGTTCACATTTTGAGCTCTTAATCATTTTAATAATAATGTTTTACAGAATGATGGGTGTTAAAACTTGTGGTCCAGTATCTCAGCTTTGGAGCTGATTGATTAATAAATGTTTTGGGTAAAGTTTTCCTTTCAGCCACCCTGTTGGTTCAGGAGTGGTATTCCAGTATAACATACAATCTGTAATACAGAGGAGAGGATACACCTTTGTAGCCTGACTTTCCTGCTTCATTCAACATTTTGTCAATAATTTTTTTTAAAAACTCTTCTAAAATCCAAATACACCCTGTTAAAATAATTGTTTTCGAGTTCTAGGTTGATTGATTTTACTGTATTCTGCTCATCAGCAGGTATTTGTAGGCTTTTAGCAGCTAAACTCCATATTATTACTGCATGGCTCTTTTTCTGCTGTTTATATCAGATCATAACAAAATGTTAAATTCTCGTTCCAGTTTCTATGACGGGTTTGAAGAATCAGGTGGAGTCAAGGTTTTTGGGAATCTGTTCTGTGCAGCAGCAGAGAGAGAACAACAGACAGGAGAGAAGATACTGGAGCTGTTATCATCAGTGTGCAGATATCAATCATTCCCTTTTAAAGAAGAATACTTGGATGATGACGATGATGATGATTTCAAGGGTTATCAGAGTGGTTTCCTTCTGGATCTGTGCTCCCACCTGAAGGACTATGAGACTAAAACAGGCTTGAGGGTCCTTCCATCATTACAGTCAGTTTTCCAGTCAGCTCCTGCAGTCTGGTCCATAAACCTCTCAGAGAGAAAGACCTCCATCCTCCTGGAAGTGCTGAAACTCCAACCAGAGAAGAAACCAGTGGAGCTGACAGGCTGCTCAGATGAAGAGAGTGAAGTGAGGAGTTTCCTACAGTGTCTGCCTTATATCTCACAGCTCAGGTAAGTTGTAGAAATATGTCAATTTTTTCCTAATCTACGGTCATATACAAATAAACATAATGTAGATAAGGTTGAATGCCATTTCTCTGTTTAGTAATTATTTAGCAGTACATATTATCACAGCTAAACAAACATATACAATTAGAGTATTCCATCCTACTGTATGTGTTTTCTCTGAATTTCATCCTTTGATTGAAAGACTTTGTATATTAGATGGTTTGTAACCAGGGCTTGACTTTCTTTGCTCAACAGCCAATGCGGCTGGTGGTTCCAAAGTTACTAGCCATGCAGCATTTTCACTAGCCACATTTGTGTTGTTGGGAAATTAAATTTTTCATGATTAAAGTGCTTAAATTGGCGTGCTAAAATGTACTAATATTATCATTAGCTCTGATAAGGTTGTGTGTAAAAATCCTTTTTGAAAACATATAGTCTATTAAGATAAACACAATAAGAGCAGCTTTTTCTTGTATATAATAAAAGTGCTGCGTGGGTGTAAAATATAAACTGAAAAGATAAAAACTAAACTGAAAACTATATTCACCAGAAACATTGTTTAAATCCTATTTATTTATAAAAGCAGCAGGCTAAATACTGTAATACAGAGTAGAAAAATTATCTGCATTAGAAACAAAGAGCAAAGATGAAAAAATCACACACAATTAAGGCAATAGGATTAAAATTTCATCTATAGGCCTATATCATTTTTGTGCCTTTTTGGAGTGTTTGTTTTGCATCTGCATTTCCTCAGAGCTCTGACTGGATTTATGTTTATCATCATGAAGCTCTGCAGTAGCTCTGAGTACCTGGAGATATGAATTGAGTAAACAAGTCTTTGTTTTCCAGATTATTCCTCTTACAAACGCATCTTCTGCTTTCATACATGGCATGAAAACATTTTATTAAAACATGGAATCATCTCTGGAAATGTAGTTGTGATATGTCGAAATGAAGAGCAGCCCTGCTAGTAGTCTGTTGTTTTCTTTTATAAACACCAGCATTTTCCTTAATCATGAAGAGATCTATATTTGACAGCATTTAATGGCTTTCCTTCTTTCTCCGCCTCTGCTCTGCCTTTTCTCTTTCCTTCGTTCACCTGTGCATTTCTTCTCCACACCGCTCGGCCACGCACACTCAGCACTGACTGAATGCTGTGTTGATGTGTGTGTGCATGCGACCAGTAGCGCGTGATGACAGAGATCATATCATCAAGTTAAAAGTGATCAGGAGGCTGACGGTCTACAGGTCTGAGGGACTGTGGCTGTCCTGTGACAGATTCAACTTTTATATTCTCTTTGACAAAAGTCTGGATGCCATAGGCTATTTGACGTGCGCGCTCGCAGGAGAGGTGAGAGAGTGAGACGCGCCTGATGTGTGGATTCACCTGCTTTTTGTCATGGCTGCCGCTGGTTTAGTGGATAATTAACGGCGGGCCAAAACAGCCCTTGTTCCGACGGCCAGTCCGCGTGTTTAATCTCCACAAAGTCTTCTTGTTTACAGTGTCGTTCGTCAGTAGCGCGCAAGACAAATGTTTAACTAATGGACCAATATGTGCGGGTAGTACTCATAGGAGTTGTAGTGTTATAGTGTCACATTGCAATTCGTTTGTTATTTATGCCTTTTGACAAGACTACAATTGTTCAACAGGCCGAAGTGGCTAGTGGGAGTGACTGTGTTACCCGCCACAGCCGAAATCCACCCGCATTTGGCGGTTGTTAATGTCAGGACCTGTTTGTAACTCAGTATGTGCTGTACTTTACCTTTGCTGTTTTCACTCTTCATGCATCACTTTGTGTTTTAGCTGTGATCCAGAGTTCTTCCAGAGTCTGTGTGCAGTCATCTCTGTAAGATCCAGAGAGGCAGAGCAGTTGGCCTCTGTGCTGCAGCTCCTGGGCTTCACCCTGCTGTTAACAGGAGAGTTACACAGGAAAACCTGCAGGTCTGTGGGGAGGGTTCTCAGACTCTGTGGCTCTGATGTGGATCTGGTCCTCACACCCAGAAAGATGTCTGTCAGAGGAGCCTCCCTCCTCTTCAGCTGTACAACACAACTCCACAGTCTGAGGTTCACATTTATATCATTACCTTTGCTCTTTAACACCATCTCCTCCAGTTTGGATGTCCAGTTAGTGCTGAACGTCTTTTACATCACAGCTGCTCTCTCTTTGTTTTCCAGGCTTTCCAGCGACATGGCCTTGCTACTGTGTCGATGGGTGAGAAGAGGGAGAGCGGCCTGTCCGTTGGCTGTTGAAGAGCTTTCTCTGGCCCCTCAGAAAGCCCGACCATCAGACAGAGTGCTGTTGAAGGTCGTCAGTAGTTTGGCGTCCCTGCTGAGATCCTGGGCAGTCAGACGGTTGGACCTGACTGAGTTCTGCGTCCCTGCTCGGGGTCTCATTCCTCTGCTGCTGCACGACGGTCCTCTAACCATCAAGTAAACGTCTTTCCTGAGCCTCATCAACACGTACTAATCAATGAACATGCTAAATGTATTAATACTTCACTTTTTATCTGCAGACTGAGTCAGGAGATTTTCCAGCAGCTCCTCTCCCTCCTCCATGAAGTCCAGGACGAGGTCTTGACCCGGTCCTTCTTGAGTAAGGTTGGTGGAGACCTGAGCTCCTGCTGTCTGAACTGGGAGCTTCTTCACTATCTGCTGCAGTCGTCAGCTCAGACCATCGCTGTGAACCTGAGGAAGAACCTCTTCTTACAGGAGAGCGTCACACGTCTGCTTCCCTTTCTGGACAGGATTGTATTTAAAAGGTGATCACTTTGTTTGTTTTTACCAGAAACAGACGTCCAGCTGATCCTGTTCAATCTCTTGTGTTGTTGTGGCTCATGTTTTACAGCAGTTTGTTCATTCTTTGACTGAACAAAGTGTCCTGGTGAACACACTTTCTGCTTTCAGGCCCAGTCCCGGCTTTGTGTTGACTGCCATCAGAGAGATCTATAAAGCTCGTGCCAGTCCCATTATACCCAGTTTACTGAGGTCACTGGATCATGTGATCAACCTGACCTGCAGAGAGATGGACTCTGTGGACTGTGCTGCTCTGCTCTTCACCCTCAAACACAGTGACAGAGTTAAACTGAACCTCCAGTGGACCTCCATACCAACAGGGGACACAGAGTCCATCCTCTTTACGCTGGACAAAGTTTCTCAGCTCAGGTCAGACATTCGTTTCTCAGAGCTGTGCCTGGATCAGTCCTCTCCAACACACAGGAGATAATGCACCTTTACCTGGAGCACCTTAGAAAATATATGACATTAAAAGATCATTCTGATTCTTTACAAACTGGTTCCAAATCTTCAGCTTATCTTTAATAATCCTTTAATATTATTTTGGTGTTTATGGTCAGATTGTTTATATTGATGTATTTTTGAATCCATGTTCCCTCCAGTGTGGACAGGAACCTGCTGCTGAGGCTGGTGCACTGCTGTGCTGCCTCTGACGCCCAGCAGGGGCAGCAGTCGGCCTGCTCAGGACTGTGCAGCACAGGCTGGATCTGTCCTGCTCCTCCTGTGTGGAGCTGCCAGAGGAGGATCAGAGCGAGACTCTCAGTCTGACCGGTGAGGACTGCGGGGCCGTCTCCGCCATCCTGAGACGCAGCGTCCGGGACACACAGCTCAACCTGCAGGACTGCGAGGTGGAGGACAGCGGACTGGACCTGCTGTTTCCTGTCCTCCGCAGAGTCCGCCTCAGGTGGGAAAGACCACAGCGTGACCTAAACCAGAGAAGGAGCTTGTTCTCATGTTGATGCATCGTAACAGTCTGTTCTTTGCTGTTTAGAGCCAGTAAAGCCGTCCTCCTCCAGCTGGTGTCCCTGGTTCCTGTGAACAGTGAGGGGGACACAGTGAGACGGGCGGTGTCCCTGTGTAGAGCCCTGGACGGAGAGCTGGACCTCAGTCACACCTCACTGGATCAGAGGGCCTGTGGAGCTTTGGCCCTGATGCTGGACTTCTCTGAAGGGCTGACCGAGCTGGACCTCAGTCACTGTGAGCTCACCGACCAGCTGCTGCTCACACTCATCACACATCTGCACAAAGTCCAGGTCCTGGAGTGAGTGTCCCCCTGTACACACACATGTGATCATGTGACTAAAATGCGTACAGCGCTGTGTGGGCTCTGTCCTCGGCAGTAATAAATGTAGCGCCGTGTCTCTGTTTGTGTTTGTGTGCATGTTAC
This sequence comes from Micropterus salmoides, assembly GCF_014851395.1. Lineage (NCBI taxonomy): Eukaryota > Metazoa > Chordata > Actinopteri > Centrarchiformes > Centrarchidae > Micropterus > Micropterus salmoides. The sequence goes on from NW_024044053.1 coordinate 5,927, forward strand.
AGTCTGAGTCACAATAAGATCTCTGATGCTTCAGCTGGAAAGTTACTCCACCTGGTCTCCATCAACCCCTCCATCGGCACTGTGCGGTGAGCAAACATTAATTAGTGCTCCGTTCATTTATGAAGACATTTGTGCTCACAGAGAAATCCTTCATGATCTCAGACGAGTTCAATTCCTCCTGTTCCTCATGTTATTGTGGCTGAATGAGTAACGTTTGCTCTCTGCTCTGGTGTTTTTCTAGACTCTTCAGCAACAACATTGTGGATCGAACACCCTTTAAGAAAGACAAGCGGTTTGAACTCTGGTGACCCGCTCGTCAGCGTGGAGGCCCCAGGTGGGTGCTGCACATTGGTGGAGGCTGAGAGGAGTATCTGAGATAAATGGCTGTATAAATGTAATCCATGAAGAAGACTTTCAGGTGTTGTTTATCGTAACCAGCTACCTGATAACATCGCTCACATGTTCATCAGTTTACAGTTTTAACATGATAGTTGAATTACTTGTTAAATATGTACCGTTCATCAGCTGGTGGTTCTTCGTCCCATAACCCCCTGCTTCTGTCTCTGGACTGAAAAAGTTCATGGTGCCTCATGAGGACTGAACTGAAGTCCTCTATGATCCTGAACTGAGGGCCTGGAGGTCCTTGAACTGTCTCAGTCTTTCCTTTGGCTCCAGGGACGGTGATGTCGGCTCCGGTCCCTCCACCACTTTGGTCCAGGTCATGAAATGTGGTTCAGACCTTCATGGTTCCCAGAAGATGAATCCTACTGACTGTGGTGATCTTTATGTTTCTCATCTCTAAAAGCTGCTCGGTCTTTCGTCTGGACTTTAAATCTTTAAACTGTTCTCAGAAATTTCTAATCAGGGACCCTGTTTTTTTTTTTTCCAAGAGACAATTAATCCATTACCAGATTAGAAAACACTGTATGAAGTTATTTCTGCCTGTAAGTGATCTTTTAAAAACTCCTGGTTCCTTCACATGTTAAAAAACTGTTTGTTAAATCAGAGGCCTGAGACAGAACCATGGATTGTAGTTTGGACTGTCATTTATCATTATATTATATTATCTCTTTCACTATTGTTTGCATTATTGACATGTTTTAAAAGGGGAGGGGGAAGTGAAGTTTGGGGGACCCCTGTGATATGCAAAGCAGAACAGGTGAGACTTTAGGGGCCTCTGTAACACAGGGGGGCCAGAGGACACAGGAACATGACACTATTAAGTGGATTATATGTTGGAACCTCCTGTTAACTGTGGATATTACTGACCTGCAGCGTCGGCCACGCTTCATCCTGGTACCTTTGTGTTTGTCCTCTAAGGAGGAAATCTGTTTGAAATCGGACAATTTAAGTTAATTGAGCGAACGAACGTTTGGTCTGCTGGGACATTGAGGTTTTCTGTTCTGAAGCCTCCCAGCTAATCTCAGCAGGTATCAGATCCGCCTTTTACCTCATATTGTTTCTTTTGTACCTTTCCCTTGATTTGCTTTTGTGTGAATTGTTACTAAAATCACTGCACTCTTTATTTTACTGACCGTTATTCTATGTTATATTCACAAATTTAAGTTTTTTAAAGTGAAACCTGAGTTCTTTCTTTTACAAAAAGCCTTTAATGTCATGAAAATGAAAAAGCAGTGAAGTCTTTAGTTTAGCAGCAGAATCACACAACACACATTTCTTTATTCCTAGTTTGTCTTTGTTCCGGCTGTTGGTCCTTTCTGTAGAAAGTGAAACTCAAAGCCAGGTTGTTTGTATCTGGAATATTGATCAATAAAAACAAACTTCTGCTGCTTCCTGTTTAATTATCGTTTGAGAGGTTTCCACCAATCAGAAGCGGTTGCTAGGCAGCGCTGATTCACCTGAGCAAACACCTGTTTTTTATTATTTTGTTATTATTTTGTTCCAATAAAAGCAGAGTGTTACTGTGAGTGTTTGTTGTCTTTCTCAGGTCAGGACCAGGGAGACTGATAGGATTTTTGCAAGGCTGATACTGATTATTAGTAGTCAAGTTGGCCGATATTTGGAGCCGCTATGTATTTGTCGTAAAGGTGAAAATCTCCAACACAAACGTAAACATTTTTTAAAATAAACAAGAAGTCACCCTCTTCTTCCATCTTGCTTTAATATTCTGCGTATAACCTCTTTCACATGACTGATAGATATGTTTATCTTTTATTCCATGTGTATATTTCTATGATTATTTCATTGCCTATTTAGCACATGTCAAAAATCAATCAGTCTATCACACACATATGTTGGCAATAAGGTTTCAAAATGTTGAAACTTTCCTTTGAAAGGGTGAATCTCATAGTGTATTAGTTTGTTTTACAGGTTTGAAACCTTGTAAATGGTGGTCAGAAAACTCTTATGTGCTCTTATGTTGGAAAAAAGATTTGAAACTCTGAAAATTAACTGAGGATCTGAAAAAATGCCGGGAGGCAGGGCCATCTTGGCCGATGCTCGGCTGTCTGCTGAAGTACTGTCCAATCACAAGGCGTATTTCAGGAAGCACTTCTCCCTGGACGGGCTGGCTGACTGAACCAGTGGTGACTAAGAAATAGTATAAACAACATGTAATTAGTTAAGCTATGAGGAGATGAAGCTGAAGCTGAAGCTAATGATGGTCAACGAGACAAATCTTGACAGTTATTAAGCTGAATTTTATGATTTTGTTAAGTGTGATTGTTTTTAGAGCATGTTTTATGTGTGGTCGTGGAGGCAGAGAGGATTTCTGGGAGTCTTAATTTCTTTAAACTTTATTTGAAGGTGCCCTCTGTAGACAGAACGTATGTGGTCTAACAAATGTGTTGAATGCTTTTCCCTCCTCATAAAACATTTCCACAAGTGGAAGTTTATTTGATTAATTGATTTACTAGCTGCTTGGTGGTGCATTACTGTGACCAACTGTCATTTAACCTTTACTACACCTTCCTCTTTCTCCTGTAAGATCTAAGAGCTGCTGTTTCCTGTCAGGCTGCGGCAAGTAAACAAAACGTTACAACACAAGTTAAAATTTATTTTTTATACTATTTTAATAGAATGCAGTTTAAATGGTGATGATGAAAAAACAGTGGGGACAATATGACCTGGAATTATTATTATTATATCACAGATTTTCAATATTTCCCAGCTGTAAATAACAACTTCTAATGACATCATTCATTAAACTAACTTGGACCTGGACAAGTTTGACTTTTAAAGTAACGTGTCTGTCCCAGTGAGCTCTTCACATTTGAGAAGTTCTAGTTTGGAAAAGGATTTTTCAGCAGAGGCCACACTCACTGGGATTGTTAATAAAAGCAGAAGAACAGTGCAGACTACCCCAAAGCTTTTCAGAGGCGGTCTCTGAAACACCTGGGAAGGACAGGAGCTGCGTGGGAAATGTCCAGGTCATGTCACTTTTGTAAATACGGCATCTGCTTGCTCAGAAACGTGCACAGTGCACAGTGTTTCAGGCTGTAGAAGTTAGAAAGTAACGTTACTCCTCCTCATCATCACTGAGGTGGATGGTGCGATGCTGTTGCTATGGCAGCAGCTGCCCCCTTCGGCTCTTGTTGCTAACAGCTCGTGTTGCTGCCATCCCGTCTGTCTTTTTAAGGAAAATTAATATTTTGTTATATGGATCTTTTCTTTCTCGGCTGCTTCTTTCAGTTTTCGCTTCTGAAACCCACTTCTGTGTTCGTTCATATCGAGTTAATTTCCCGGTTGCTGTCATTTCACCAGCTAGCTGCTCTTTTGTGTGGAGTTGAAAATGACCCAGAATTCTGTGCGGGCCCACACTGCTCATCTTTAATCTAAAATCTCCCATGAATTCATCCTTGTTTAAACTGAATGTAGATACTATCTGCAGTCTGTGCTGCCCTCCTCTCCCTCTGGGTTCTGTCTCTGCAAACACAAAGCTGCAGAGGCAGAGCGCCGTCTGCTGGCTGCAGTCATCATCACTTTTTCAAAGCATTTGTTAACAATGTTCTGAAAAATAGCAACAAGAAATGTTAAATAACAAATGAAAATGCTTTTAAAAGGTTTATTTGCACAATAAGATGCAAAGCACTTTAAATATAGAAGAAAAAAATGCAAAACAAGCTTCTGATTGTGCATCATCACGTCTGCTGAGCTAAGACTCCTCTAATCTGAGCCCTTATGTCTCCACCACCTTTCAGCACAACGGCCTTGCAAGTCACATATAAAAATATGTTGTTTCATCGTCTAATGTTTGATCATGATTGTTTCACTGTTCAGATATTTTGATCCTTAACATGTGAACATGTGAATCAGGGACACAATCTAAACTAGGGACTGAACTAAAACTATAATCTAACTAAAGATAAACACAGAAGCATTATAAATAAATAATCTATGAACCGTATTTAACGACATTCCCCTGGCACCTTTACATTTTAATCTAAATGTCCTCATGCAGCCTGTCTAAAGGTTGAACTGTCAGATTTTACATCCAGCTTTAGAAAAATATACGTCACCATGTCACATGACGTGGTGGCCGCAGTTGCTTTTCTGAGGCTGCACAAAGTTGGAACCAGACGTTTGGCTGGTCTCGCGGCATTTTTCTTTGCAATTGCCGCGAGATCAGTCCTTGATCTCAGCTCACAGTGAGCTCACGCAGGTACAATGTGTCCGACTTTACGGCTTTTATACCCGCCCCTGCGGTCACCTGCAGCTCGTTATGCCGCCGTCATCTCGAACGCACCTATTGTCTGCAGTAGCCTGTTTGTTGATTCACCTGAGCAAACACCTGTTTTCTTCCTGTGGACGTTTCCAGGCGCCACGAGGGCAAAAACAAAGTGGGAATAAAAACAGGATGTGACTGAAACTTCATCAGTGAAGAAATGTGGATGGTTGAAAGCTCCGGTAGGTGATGAGTGACAGCTGGACGGCTGGAAGGTAAAGCTAACATGCTAACTGATCAGCTGTAGCTGCTGCTCACAGTTACTCAGGAGAACTCTGCTGATGGAAGCTGATTTGACCATTCCTGGATGAAATCACCTGCCTGGGATCAAAGACAGTGCATTAATGTAGCTGGTTGAGGTTGAACTATTTTGTATCAGACTGCAGTCAAGTAACTAGTAACTGAAGCTGTCGGATGAAGTAAAAAAGTACAATATTTTCCTCTGAGATGTGGTGAAGTAGAAAATGGCATGAAAAGAAAATACTCAAGTTCAGAACAAATACCTTGTGTACTTCAGTCCAGTACTAATTTCAAATATTTAACACACCCTCAGACTCAGTGACTCAGCAGCAGTTTTCCTTCTCTCTGATAGAAAAGTGACTTCTGCTGCTGGAGCTTCCACATAACAAGTAAACATTGTAATATAACTGCTTTCTCACACATGGTTCACTATTGTTACAAAACACATTGTGCAGAATTTTCTGATCTATAGCTTGATTTGTTTCATTCTACATGCAATTATTATGCATTTATAGCGCCTCCTAGTGGTCAATTTTAACGAGAGTAAAGCTGATGATACACGGAGCAACTTTTAGAGCAATGGTGCTGTCAATGGTAATGAGTACAGATCACTACTGTAATCCCCTTCTCCCGCCACTACGCCACCCTCCCCGCACGCCGCTATCCGTTCAAAACATTGCCCAACAACATTGCTCAAAAAGTTGCCCTGTGTATCATCAAAGTGTATGTGTGAGGTGCTTATGTAGAAATATCTTACAAGTTTTGTGTTGATTGGACAAACAATTTGTATTTTATCACCTGCAACTGGTTTGCATTTATAGCGCCCCCGGGTGGTCGATTTGAATGAGGGCATGTTGGACTCGGGATCGATTCCTTCCTTTGTGACGGAGGGTCTTTTCTGTCTGTGCAGCTCCATCAGTAAGGAGAGGGAGAACAAGTGTCCTGGGCCCTTCAGTGAGAGCAGCAGAGAGGGAGCATCACCTTCACCTGGAGTCCAACACCACGACAGACGGATAACAAAACTAAATCCAGCAGAAACGAGAAGATGACTCATGTTGTTTTCTTCTGTTTCTTCCAGCAGCTGAAACTGATGAACGGCCTGACGCTTCATTTCCACCTTCTCATGGTGACACACACTCACTTTCTACTTGGTGCTCCTCATGATAGTTTGGCTGAAACCTCGTCATGTCCCATCTGAATATATTTCATGTCCTCACTCTACAGATTTCCTTCTACAGTCCCGCAGCAGCCTTTCCCTCAGACCAGGTCAGCACATTCTTCTTCTTCTTCTTCTTCTTCTTCACATGCTCACACTAAATGAACTAACACTAAATACACTTGCTACTGTATCAGCTTCAGATTCTACTGATCCACTGCTCACACTGATATTACTGACATTACATCTGACCTGGACCTCATTAGACCTGGACTCCACTACATTTCAGGCCAAATGCTGCACTTTTTACTCACTCTGCACATTATTAACACAAACACACAGTAACTATCACATGTTGATGGATCATGTTAGCTTCAGATAGCCAGCGCTATATAAAGGATGCTTTATACTGTTACTGGGACTCGAACACAGTACTTTTACACTGTGCCACTGCTGCTTTTGCTTAGGGAAATGTTCAGAGTCCTTCTTCCACCGCTGCTTCACATCATCATCTCCATGGAAACACTCTGATTATTGTTTCTTGTCTGCAGCTTCACTCACTGATGGATTTTCAAACTGTTCACTTGTCACAAACCTGTGGACTCATTTCTTCTTCTGTCTCTTCCAGGCTGTTGGGGACACGCCCTGAAGACTCGCTTCCAGCTGCTGCACCTGGAGGACAGCTGACACCACGAGTCCCAGCAGCACCTGTTCTGGACCAATAAAGACCTTGTGCTGTCAGTCATCTTCCACCTTTCAGGAAAACTTCAGCCACTTCCTGTTTCCCGCTCCATAACCCCCAGCTTCTACCTCTCCAGAACACCGGGAGGGGACACGGCCCCCTACCGAACCCGACGCCGCGGGACCGGCTCCGGGTACCCGGCCGCACGCGGGATTCGAACCACCGCTGCGCCGCCTGCGCCTCGCGGTCGCCATCGAACCCCACGCCGCCACCGAGTCCCCTTCACATCTGAACCTTTTCTCCGGGCGCTTTTATCTTCTCACTTTGGCTGTTGGACTTCAAAAGTCACTGAGCCTCATAAGGATCGAACCCACAACCTCAGAGCTTCTGAGCAGCCTTCTAACACTCTGAGCTGTTTGATCTGAGACACTGACTCTTTCTTTCTTACAGCTTTTCACTTTGTTGTTAAAGTTGAAATAATAATCTTATTATTGTAGTTCTTCAAACTAATCAGTAGAATTAATCCATTCTCAGATATTCTGAGTCAAATTTAACAAAGATATTAAGGATTTCTAACAAATAGAATTTCATTTTGTGAAATAAAGCTGAATGATAAATTGTAAGTTGAATTTCTAGGCTTTTATTTTGGTATGTCCGAGTCAAACAGTCACTAAAGTGCCGTTCAGAGAATTGATGAAGTTACTATTTATTACTGCATCATTTTTTATAGTGTAGAAAAACTAAAGGTGAAATATTCAGATGGAAATGATTTGAAACAGAGAAAAACTTTTTCTGATAAATAAATGTTTGATTTTCAAAGTTGCTGTCGAGTCTTTTTCTTTTAATCGACTAATATAATAATCGATTTGACACAAAGATGAAGTGAACTTTTTATTTGGCTCCAATCAGACACAAACGCTCGTTCATCATTTATTCTGACTTTGATCCTCTTTATCCTCCCTCGCTGCCTTCCTTCCTTCCTTCCTCCCTCGCTGCCTTCCTTCCTTCCTTCCTTCCTCCCTCGCTGCCTTCCTTCCTTCCTTCCTTCCTTCCTTCCTCCTCCCTCGCTGCCTTCCTTCCTTCCTCTATTCCTTCCTGCTGTCTTCTTCCTCCTCCCTTCCCTCCTCTATTCCTTCCTTCCTCCTCTTCCTCCCTTCCCTCCTCTATTCCTTCCTCCCTTCCTCCCTTCCTCCTCTGTTCCCTCCTCTCTTCCTTCCTCCCTTCCTCCCTCCTTCCTTCCTCTCTCTCTCCCTTCCTTCCTCCCTCTCTCTCTCTCCCTTCCTTCCTCCCTCCCTTCTTCCTTCCTCCCTCTCCCTCTCCCTTCCTCCCTCCCTTCCTTCCTTCCTCTCTCTCTCCCTTCCTCCCTCCCTTCTTCCTCTCTCTCCTCCCTTCCTCCCTCCCTTCCTTCCTCTCTCTCTCCCTTCCTCCCTCCCTTCCTTCCTTTCTCCCTCTCTTCCTTCCTCTCTTCCTTCCTCCCTTCCTCGCTCCCTTCCTTCATTCCTTCCTCGCTCACTTCCTTCCTTCCTTCCTCGCTCTGTTCCTTCCTCCCTTCCTCCCTCTGTTCCTCCCTCCCTTCCTCCCTCTGTTCCCTCCTCCCTCCCTTCCTCCCTCTGTTCCC
>NW_024044054.1:0-3047 GCF_014851395.1 Micropterus salmoides
TTGTCTCTGTAAGACTTCTCGGTAAGTTTGAAGCCATTTGGAGCTCAACTCAGAGATTTCTACATGAAAGCCTCTAAAAGGTAGAAGCAGGCTGTTTTAGCCTGTACACACTGAGTTGATGGCTTCCAGTGACCTGTTGGACTTTGGAGTCAATTTAACTCACTTTCTGTTGTTTTACACAGATCAGTCACAGGACAGAGTTTTCACCAGATCTCACCTTTACAACAAAAATACCAATTTGATACACCCATATTTCCTTAACAGGACTGTCTTGCTTCTCAAGCCTAAGAGCGTGTAAACTCCTTTTGTGGACTTTATGAGCTAACTGCCACCTAATAGTTCTCAAATGGAGTTTTAATACCAAATACAACTGTATATGGTGTGGGACGCTGATTTGAGCTGTTGTGATTTGGGGCCCCTATGTGGCCCCTGAAAGAAACTAGCTTGGGAGAGGCGCAGAAGGTTGAGATTCAAGATTCTTGATGGCGTTGTCTCTGTAAGACTTCTCGGTAAGTTTGAAGCCATTTGGAGCTCAACTCAGAGATTTCTACATGAAAGCCTCTAAAGGCTGTTTTAGCCTGTACACACTGAGTTGATGGCTTCCAGTGACCTGTTGGCTTTGGAGTCAAATTTAACTCACTTTCTGTTGTTTTACACAGATCAGTCACAGGACAGAGTGTTTCACCAGATCTCAACTTTACAACAAACAATACCAATTTCATACAGCCATATTTCACTGAACAGGACTCATGTAAGATTTCTACATGAAAGCCTCTAAAAGGTGAAGCAGGCTGTTTTAGCCTGTACACACTGAGTTTGATGGCTTCCAGTGACCTGTTTGGACTTTGGAGTCAAATTTAACTCACTTTCTGTTGTTTTACACAGATCAGTCCAGGACAGAGTGTTTCACCATCTCACCTTTACAACAAACAATACCAATTGATACACCCATATTTCACTTAACAGGACTCTCTTGCTTCTCAAGCCTAAGAGAGCGTGTAAAACTCCTTTTGTGGACTTTATGAGCTAACTGCCACCTAATAAGTTCTAAATGGAGTTTTAATACCAAACTACAACTGTATGATGGGTGTGGGACGCTGATTTGAGCTGTTTTGATTTGGGGCCCCTATGTGGCCCCTGAAAAACTTGCTTGGGAGAGGAGGTAGTAAGGTTGAGATTCAAGATTCTTGATGGCGTTGTCTCTGTAAGACTTCTCGGTAAGTTTGAAGCCATTTGGAGCTCACTCAGAGATTTCTACATGAAGCCTCTAAAGGTAGAAGCAGGCTGTTTAGCCTGTACACACTGAGTTGATGGCTTCCAGTGACCTGTTGGACTTTGGAGTCAAATTTAACTCACTTTCTGTTGTTTTACACAGATCAGTCACAGGACAGAGTGTTTCAGCAGATCTCACCTTTACAACAAAATACCAATTTGATACACCCATATTTCACTTAACAGGCTGTCTTGCTTCTCAAGCCTCGAGAGCGTGTAAACTCCTTTTGTGGACTTTATGAGCTAACTGCCACCTAATAAGTTCTAAATGGAGTTTTAATACCAAAATACAACCGTATGATGGGTGTGGACGCTGATTTGACTGTTGTGATTTGGGGCCCCTATGTGACCCCTGAAGAAACTAGCTTGGGAAAGGCGGCAGAAGGTTGAGATTCAAGATTCTTGATGGCGTTGTCTCTGTAAGACTTCTCGGTAAGTTTGAAGCCATTTGGAGCTCAACTCAGAGATTTCTACATGAAGCCTCTAAAAGTAGAAGCAGGCTGTTTTAGCCTGTACACCTGAGTTGATGGCTTCCAGTGACCTGTTTGGACTTTGGAGTCAATTTAACTCACTTCTGTTGTTTTACACAGATCATCACGGGCAGAGTGTTTTCACCAGATCTCACCTTTACAGCAACAATACCAAATCATACAGCCATATTTCTCTGAACAGTACTCTTTTGCTTCTTAAGCCTAAGCGAGTGGAAAGCTCCTTTTGTGGACTTTATGAGCTAACACCACCTAATAAGTTCTAAATGGAGTTTTAATACCAAAATACAACCGTATGATGGGTGGGGACGCTGATTTGAGCTGTTGTGATTTGGGGCCCCTATGTGGCCCCTGAAAGAAACTAGCTTGGGAGAGGCGGCAGAAGGTTGAGATTCAAGATTCTTGATGGTGTTGTGTCTGTAATCTCTTCGGTAAGTTTGATCCATTTGGAGCTCGACTCAGAGATTTCTACATGAAAGCCTCTAAAAGGTAGAAGCAGGCTGTTTAGCCTGTACACAACTGAGTTGATGGCTGCCAGTGACCTGTTGGACTTTGGAGTCAAATTTAACTCACTTTCCGTTGTTTTACACAGATCAGTCACAGGACAGAATGTTTCACCAGATCTCACCTTTACAGCAAACAATACCAATTTCATACAGCCATATTCACTGAACAGGACTCATGTAATAGTTTCTACATGAAAGCCTCTAAAAGGTAGAAGCAGGCTGTTTTAGCCTGTACACACTGGTTGATGGCTTCCAGTGACCTGTTGGACTTTGGAGTCAAATTTAACTCACTTTCTGTTGTTTTACACAGATCATCACAGGACAGAGTGTTTCACCAGATCTCACCTTTACAACAAAATACCATTTGATACACCCATATTTCACTTAACAGGACTGTCTTGCTTCTCAGCCTAAGAGAGCGTGTAAAACTCCTTTTGTGGACTTTATGAGCTAACTGCCACCTAATAAGTTCTAAATGGAGTTTAATACCAAAATACAACTGTATGGATGTGTGGGACGCTGATTTGAGCTGTTTGTTTGGGGCCCCTATGTGGCCCCTGAAAGAACTAGCTTGGGAGAGGCGGCAGAAGGTTGAGATTCAAGATTCTTGTGGTGTTGTGTCTGTAAGTCTTCTCGTAAGTTTGAAGCCATTTGGAGCTCGACTCAGAGATTTCTACATGAAAGCCTCTAAAAGGCTGTTTTAGCCTGTACACACTGAGTTTGATGGCTTCCAGTGACCTGTTGGACTTTGGAGTCAATTTAACTCACTTTCTGTTGTTTT
>NW_024044055.1:0-10494 GCF_014851395.1 Micropterus salmoides
TTGTGATGCTTGTGTCCCCCCCTCTGATGAAAGAGGCAGGTTTCACAGCGGTTGGGTGTGGTACCTGGGCCGATGGGTTTCAGGCCTCATGATTTTGGCCCTTGTCATACCAAGATGGCTCGAGTACGTCGACCATGCTCATTTTGCTGAGGCAGGCCAGGTCTGTAATTCTGGGAGGTGATGCAGGTTGACAGGTGTTTCAGACCAGGAGCTCGTTTTGGCTCCACCTGTAGGGAATTGATGCTGAAAGTGAGACACCATGGGGCTCAGAATGCTTCGTCATGGTGAGTCTCTGCTTTTCAAATCCTTTTGTAGCTAACTCCCGTAGCGTCGACTGGTTTGGGTGCGTGGCAGGCTGCCACACTCAGATGATGACTGGTAGTGGGGTGGAGGTTTTGGATAAAGAGATATTCTAAGTTTAACTCTTCCTCCATCTCAGGCTCATTTTTGGTTCCAAAGTACGCTTGTCTGAGTCGGTTGTAGTACTGCTGAGGAGGTTCTGGCCTCCCTTGCTTAACAGCAAGTGCAGCCGTTAGAACTGATTGTGCTGTCAAGTCAGAATATTCCTCTACCAGTGCCTGGCAGAGTGAGTCATAATGTTGTCTGACATACCTTTGCTGGCGTTCAATAAAGCTGCTGACCTCTCGACTAGATGTCACCTTGATCAGATAAATCTTGTCGTCAGTGGTGGCAGCAGGGAATTTCCGCAAGTAGTATTCAATATCTTTTAGATAGATACTGGTCTCATTTGAGCCTGTAGACTCAGGCTCGAAGCGTGTTATGTGGCGAGCGATTTTGTCTAAGTCCCTGTCAGAGGGGCTTAAGTCATGGTCAGCAGTGGGCGGCGGATGCAGCCGAGGGGAGTAAGCCGTCTTCACCTGAGTAGGTGGAGGGCTATTTCTCTGGCGCTCTGTCGTATGATCCTGTGGGATCAGTTGTGGGAGTGGTCGTGGAGACCATCCTCCTGAGGCTGGCAAAGGGGAGCGAGCCTTGTCTCTCTCTGGTGGGAGTGTTTTGTAGGAGGGAGTATGTTGGGTCGTCTCACATGACAGCTGGAACTCTCTTCTGGTATCAGCCCAATCCTCCTCCTTGTTTTCCTGCTGTACTCTGGCCCTGTCCTCTAGCTGTCTTCGCATTTCTTGCATGCGTTTTTGGTCAGCTTCTCTAAGTTTGCTGTAAACCTTGACTTGTAATTTTAACTCTTTAATTTCCCCCACTGCTTGTTTAAAGAGGGTTTCTGATTGGTCAAGAGATTCAGTTGTGTCTTTAAGTTTACTTTTAGTCCACTCTAACTCCTGTTCTTGCTGAAAGAGTGAGTGTTCAAGCTGATTGGTCTTTTCCTGCAGCTCAATTTTCAGTGATGCGTTCTTCCGCTTCACTTAGTGATTTCTTGGTGATTTCAAGCTGCTGTTTAAGCTGGTGCGTGTGCTTAGACTGGGCAGACATTACAATAGCTAGTTTTCCTAGCATCTGGGACAAGGCTTTGTCCTTTGAGGAAGTGGCTAGAGCAGTTGTTACCAGCTCTGCAAAAATTGTTCCAAGTTTCACCACGTCGGTGCCTTGTATTGGAGTCAAATGTTGATGGAGTCAAAGTTTTCAAGTGGGTCACCCCCACTGGCTGCTACTAAGCGTGTGTCTGCCATGTTCAAAGGCAGGTACTCAAGTGGATTGGTTAAGGACTTTGGTGTGAGTCCAAATCAGACAAACAAGTGTGTCAACTCAGAGGATATGTATTAAAATAAAAAATAAAATAAATGGGTGTTGCTTCTATAGCTTCCTGGAGCTGTTGATGTGTTCCTTTAAGTTAATTTGGAAGGTTGGAATCTGAAGAAAAGAAGGATCAAAATCTATGGACTCTCAGTTATACAATTTGCTTTAGTAAATTCATAAGTGGACTAGGTGTTAGCTGGTACAGCAGACCTGAGCCAGTCAGTTAAGCAGGGCTTCAGCTAAGTGTTTACTAGTTGGAAAAAGAAGTCAGGTTGGAGAAAGCTGACTTTTAAGCCAGACTTAAATGACCAAACTGAAAAAATCAAATTTAGGATAAAAAGCAAAAATAGGAAAAATTATATTAAATCACACTTGGGATCAAAGTTAAATGCTATAGATCAAATCAAAGTTCATGTTACAACTAGCTTGACAATCAAAGCTCAAAGTCATTAAAGATCAAAGTAAAAATAGGAACAAAATATTGTTTGAGATTAAAATAATACAATTTCTAAAATCAAAGTTCAAAGACAATGAGAATTAAAGCTGCAAGCAGCGTTGGGCGGGCCCTCGCACTTATAAGCGCGTCCGCGTGTGAGCCGGCCGAGTTGCATATTCTGGAGCTCTGCGGTGCGGCTGTGAATTTGCTACGCGGTTATGACGCCGCATGAAGGTGTTATATGTCACTTCCTGTGTCCCCTATTGGAGCTACATAGCACTTGCCGCTATGAATATAAATCGTGTTGGCGTGTAGATGTCTGCGGGTGGGAGAGTTATCAAGCACGTAAAGTTTGTTTCAGATGTGAGCATGTACACTGAACAATAATGTACCCAAACAATAAAATAAATTCCTTTTATATTTCCCTGCCTTGTTGTTATGTGTACATACAGAGGAAATGTGAGAACAGCACACATTTCATCGTTACTGTGTGCTGTACCGCAGTTCTGTGTCCATGCATGCAGCAAACTGAAAGCACCGTCTGTCGGAGCGTCTACGTGAAAAGAGAAGGAAGACATTGCTGGTAGTATTGTCTTCAGAGTTGTTAAACACCTCAGCGCACTGAAGGAAGCCATCTGACTGTGTGAGGGGCAAGATCGTTGATGTCTGCAGGCAGAGTAGGAGCTCTCCTGTCTGACTGGTCCACCAATAGCAGAGAAGATGACCCCTTGAGACACAGCCCCTCCTCATTTGCATAATGAGGCAGAAATGCATACAAAAATTTAAAAAAGACAGGCAGAAATAAATACATGGGTGAAAATAAATAAGGTAAATAAAACAAAGGAAGAATAAAACAGACAAAATATTAAAACACACCATAAATAAATACATTAAAAAAATTTGTAATAAATAAAGTTGAATAAACAAATAAGGTATTATAACAAAGGTGAATAGTAAAGGCACTAATTAAAATATATACATTTATGTCTCCTTGTATAATTTAATTACTACCTACATTTTTTATTTACTTTATTTTTTTGTGTATTTAATTGGATGCTTATTTATTTATTGAGCATTTATTTATTTCTGTATTTATTTCTGACTGTGTCAGGATCGGTCCTCCATAACGGGGTGGGAGAGTTATCAAGCACGTAAAGTTTGGTTCAGATGTGAGCATGTACACTGAAGTTACAACAACTTCCTGTGTCATGGCGAAGACTTGATCTCTGACGCCACGCCACGGACACACCCATTGACGAAAACTCGCAAATAGCACAACTTTTCATCTTCAATGCCTTTAGAAGGCACAGCACAAATTTGAAGTCGGTCGGACTAAATCCCTAGGAGGAATTTGACCATGACGTATGACGTATTGACGTGAGTGTGTGTGTGTGCGTTGGGTGCGAAAATTAAACATGGCAGCGCGCCGCTGCTAGAAAAAGATTAACTTATCCGTAACATCCTAATTCAAAAACCTGGATTTCAATTCGGACCTGGACCAACTGGAGGATTACATTGACCATCACTTCAACAGACTTTGTACAATGGGCCGATCACGCAAAGCCAAAAAACCACGCACTTCGGATTCTCCCTTATCAACCGATTCACCGTTATCACCAACATCACCAGCATCCACTCCTACCGAAACAAACTGCTGTTCCGACATACTTTTATCAATCAACGAGCGCTTATCTAACCTGGATTCTAGACTCTCACTAATCGAAGTACTGCACAAAGAATTTCAAAACATCCGCCATAGCCTGGAATACAGTCAACAACAAGTCGATTCGCTCACAGAAGAAAACAAATCACTGAAAAGCTCCGTGGACACACTCACTGCAAAACTTTCCACTGTAAACACTCAACTTACCTCCGTCATCGCTGAGAACAAAGCCATGCAAGAAACTATCCTGGATATACAGTCACGAAGTATGAGAGACAATCTAATCTTCTCCGGCATTCCCGAATCATCCACCGAAGACCCCGAAAAATCTGTTAAGGACTTCATGGTTAACCAGCTCAAACTTACACCAGAGACTGTAGAGCACATCACTTTCCATCGCGTTCACCGTTTAGGACAGAAACCCATCAACTCCACCCGTTCCCGGCCCATCATCGCCAAATTTGAACATTTCAAGCAAAAAGTACTGGTTCAGCGACAAGGACGGCAGCTCAAAGGGACTCATTACGGACTCAACGACCAATATCCACAAGAGATCATCCGCAGACGTAAGCTACTTTTCCCCATCCGTAAGACAATGATCAATCAAGGTAAAAAAGCAATCATCACAGTGGATAAATTATATATTGATGGACAATTGTTTAGAGACAAAGACACTACTCCCTGGCTTTACTAACTATTGAAACTAGCAATGTAACATTTCCAATCCGTTTATGCTCAATTTATATTCAATTCATAATCTTCATATTCTTTAATAAAACCAATTGCATCACGCACGCACATTGTATTCTAAATGCACCTAAATAGCCTTGCACACTGTTTATATGTTCTGTTGCTGGTTTTAGGTATCTATGTTTTCCCTGTTTTATTTGTCACTTGGTATAATAGATTTACACACACACACACACACATACACACATGCACACACACATCCATACACACAGACTTATATACTCACACAAGGTAAATATGAAATGTACATTATAGGTTCATGCAATTGAAATTCTTAACTTGGAATATTCGTGGAGTTGGTTCACAAACAAAAAAAAATAAAGTTTTAAATTACCTAAAAAATACACAAGCAGATATATGTCTAATACAGGAAACACACCTGTCGCAATATACACAAAACAGCTTAAAAACTACACATTTTAACCACTGTTTTTCCTCCCACTATAATTCAAAACAAAGAGGTATGCATCTTAATAAAAAAAAATACAGTTTAACCACCATACAACCATTTCAGATCCTGAAGGCCGTTTTCATTATTAACATTTCAATAATAATCCAATTACAATTGGCAACATTTATGGACCAAACTCTGATGATTCCGCCTTCTTTGCAAATTTCTTTTCCTCTCTTTCAAACATTTCCAACGGTCCAATAATTATAGGGGGAGACTATAACACTGTAATCAATCCATCATTTGACAGGTCAAAACATACAGGAAAACCTTGGCAGTCCTCTAAAACAATAAAACAGTTCATGAGTGATTTTGGTCTTGGTGATGGTTGGAGGCTACAACACCCACTCGCCAGAGAATACACCTTTTATTCTAATGTCCACCAAACCTACTCCCGCCTTGATTTCTTTCTAACCAGTAATTCAATCCTACCTAATATCTTAGAAACTAAAATACATCCGATCATTATTAGTGACCACTCTCCAGTAACTCTCACATGGAATCCATCTGCAATACCAAAGCACCCCACCAGATGGCGTTTTAATACATCACTCTTGAAAGATCCAGAATTTGACAGCTATTTCAAGAGAGAGTGGACATCCTTCCTTGAAATAAATGACTCTCCAAAGTCGTCAGCATCACTGCTCTGGGAAACATGGAAAGTAGTTTTACGGGGTAAAATTATATCATATTCAGTACATAAAAAAAAAAAGGACAAAGAAAAAGAAGTCCAACTGGAAGAAAGAATAAAAGAATTAGAAATTTTACATGCTAATAATCAATCAGAAAGCATCTATATAGAAATTAGAGAGAAGAAAATTTTGCTTAATGAAATAATAAACAAAAGAAACCAGTTTCTGATTCACAGGCTCCGTCAAGAAACTTTTCACCATAGCAATAAATCCGGAAAATATTTAGCCAGTCAAATTAAAAGAAATAAAGAAAGAACAGCTATAACCTCCATCAGAAACTCGGCAGGGAAGCTAACCAATTCACCAGTTGAGATAAACAAGATATTTCAAGATTACTATATAAAATATACTCATCGGATCTGGACCCAAACCAAGAAGACATAACCCAATTCCTCGATAACACTATTCTACCCAAACTCAACATGGAACAAGTAAACACACTAGAATTACCAATCACAGAAAAAGAACTTCACTCCGCATTGAAAAGCATGCAAAAAAATAAAGCACCAGGTCCAGATGGCTTCCCTGCTGAGTTCTACGAACATTTTTGGTCAACCGTATACCCACTATTCAGCAGAACAATAACAGAAATAAAACATAACGCAAAGTTCCCATCCCACATGAATACAGCACTTATATCACTCATTCCTAAACCTAACAAAGACCACACCTTCGCATCTAACTATCGCCCTATCTCACTTATAAATGTCGACATAAAAATGATTAGCAAAACACTAGCCCATAGAATTGAACAAATTATACCGTTTATAATCCATCCTGATCAGACCGGCTTTATAAAAGGTAGATATGCATCCAATAACACCCGCAGATTATTCAATCTAATGCATTACTCATCAGTACAAAAGAAAGATACTCTCATTGCCACATTAGACGCCGAAAAAGCTTTTGATAGGGTCAACTGGAAATTTCTATTCACCATGTTACAAAAATTCGGCTTTGGAGAGTCATTTATTAATTGGATCAAGATTTTATACACATCACCATCGGCCACAGTCACAACCAATGGACTAACATCACAAAGCTTCACACTGCACAGGGGGACGAGGCAGGGATGTCCACTCTCTCCATCCCTATTCACGATTTTTATTGAACCTTTAGCAGCAGCTATCCGCCAAAACCCAGCAATCAAAGGTATTGAAACACCACAACAAACACATAAAATCTCACTTTATGCAGATGATATCCTACTATATATACAAGAACCCCTAACATCCACTCAAGAAGTAATTAAAACAATCCAGTCCTTCTCAAAAATATCAGATTATGCAATAAACTGGAACAAATCTTTCATCCTCCCTCTACATAAAACCAAATGGGATGTGGCACCCCACCAAACACCTATACCTATATGTCATGATCACATCACTTACTTAGGCATTAAGATCTCCTCCAGACTGTCAGAGTTGGTAACACTCAACTTCACACCACTGCTAAAAAAAATAGAAGACGATTTGCTTCGATGGCTCAACCTTCCAATCTCCATAATCGGCAGGATAGCAGCAATAAAAATGACGATTTTACCGAAAATTAATTATCTATTCTCAATGATTCCAACCCACCCTACACTCACCTGGTTTAAATCACTAGACTCCATTATCACTCACTTCTACTGGAAAAATAAAACGCCAAGGATAAAACTCACTACACTACAAAAAAGTAAGGTTCAAGGAGGACTAGAAGCACCAAATTTCCAATATTACTCAATGGCTAACCAACTGCAATACATATACAAATGGATTCACCCCACCCAATCCGATATTATATGGCTAGATATAGAACAATCACTATGCAAAGAATTAAATATAGCTGACATACCGTTCCTCACCAAATCAATCAAACAACACACATGTTTTAATGCAGTAACTATAGCTTCCACTCTGACAGCCTGGTGGAAATTTCACCATATCACAAATTCTAAATTAGTTCCATCTAACTTCACACCACTGTGGAACAACCGTGACTTTATAAGCAATAAAAAAACATTGAATTTTCACACATGGGCAGAAAGGGGTATTACCCACATTAAGCACATTTTCAAATCTAACACATTTAGACCATTTCCGCAACTAGCCCAGGAGTATGGCATCGGGAGCAACGAATTCTTAAAATACCTACAAATCAAATCTTCTGTTCTGACAAAAATAAACATCAGAGACACAACTTTAGAACTTCCAGCGGCAATATCAGACTTGGTCAACATTTCCTCCCCAAAGAAACTTCTCTCTAAAATATACAAAATGATTTCAAACCAACTTCAGACCATATACTTACCAACAATAAAATGGGAAAACGATCTTTCAATAGCTCCTGATGCCAGCTTCTGGACCCAAATCTGTAAAAACATCCATCTCATGTCCAAAAATGCAAATCTTCAGTTAATACAATACAAAATACTTCATAGAACACATTACACGGGCAATAGATTAGCTAAAATGGGTTTCACATCAGAAGTTTGCACACATTGCAATCAAAATTCTACAGATACATACATCCATGCAACCTGGCACTGCACTCCAATCAAACACTTTTGGGAAGAGGTCACACAGTCACTATCCACTATAGTTGGCTGCCACATCCCAATGTCGCCTTCTCTTTGCTTGCTGGGAGACCTCACAATAATCACTGATAAAACTATAAACTCTAAAATACTCCTCATAGCTCTAACCATCGCCAAGAAAACTATCCTCATGAACTGGAAAACTAGAAATAAATTACACATTAACATTTGGAAAAATCTTATAACAGACTTCATTGCAATGGAATATGCATCTCCCCTTCATAATTACGCATCTAAAACTGACTCCTGCCGCCCAACACTTTCTGACCTCTTACAGCTGTGAACCCTTTCTCGGTTTTCAACTCCAACTCCTCCCACCTTCTTAATCAACCCACGAAAATTAATGCATTTAGTTGTTTGAACTTGTTCATGTCATCATTGTTATTACTATCTTTACTGTTATTGTTATCGTTGCTATTTTCACTTTTATTTTTTCATTGTTGTAATTGCTGATGTTGCTGTCTTTTGCTTTCACCATTGCGGTCACCACTGCCATCATCATTGTCATTTATTATTAATATCATTATTACCATTATTATTATAATCATCAATATTGCCGTTGTCAATGCTGTATTGGAATTAAGTGTCATTATCATCACTACTGCAATAATTCCCCCCTTATCTCTTCACGGGTTTTTAATGCACCACAACATAGAATAGGGAGAAAAAAAAAAAAAAAAAAAAAATGTATATATGGAAAACCACACAAACACCAAGGCAGGCAAGACAGGCGAGAAGTGGTTTCAATGGGACAGCATCTCTGTCCCAATTTGAGACACTATCGCACTGTACTCTCTCTTTTAATGCACCTTAGACATTACACATAACACACAAAAAAAAAAAAAAAAAAAAAAAAAAAAAAAATGAAAAGATAGGGACTGAAGAGATGTGGGGGAAAGGTATCTTACATTATCTTATTTTATCATCTTTTATTTATGCAGGATTGACAATGGCAATTGGTACATAGGAGGAAGGATGGAAATAAAAATCAACAAACACAATACTGGCAATATGGTGGTAGTGGGGCGGAGATGGTAATGAAAATGGTAATAAATAATAAATGGTAACTTTGTTTACGCATACACACACATACACATACACATACACTATATATACTCACACCTGTTCACATGTACACTTAGATCAAACACTTAAATCACTTTTATGTCACTTCTGGAATTATGGATTTACAAGATTGCTCACTACTGCACTATGTTGGTTTGTATATGTCTGACTGTTAATAAAAAAAAAAAAAAAAAAAAAAAAAAAAAAAAAAAAAAAAAAAATAAATCCCTAGGAGGAGTTCGTTAAAGTACGAAGTGTGTAAATCATCCAAAATTTGACGTAAAATTCAAAATGGCCTACTTCCTGTTGATTTTAGGGCATCGCTCCAAGAGGCTTTTTGTGCGTCTGGACAAGATACACGTACCACAGAAAATTCGTGCACGTAGGTAAAACGTGCGGCGGGGGCTGCTTCGTTAAAAGTCACTTCCTGTTGCCAGCAGGTGGCGCTATGACTGTGGGTGAATGTCAGCATGTACATGTGTTCAGGGCGGGACTCTCATCCTACATGTACAGTTTGGTCCAGATGTGAGCATGTAACTGAAGTTACGACAACTTCCGTGTCATGGCGAAGAGCTGATCTTTGACGCCACGCCACGGACACGCCCATTGACGAAAACTTGCAAATAGCACAACTTTTTCTTCAATGCCTTTAGAAGGCACAGCACAAATTTGAGGTCGGTCGGACTAAATCCCTAGGAGGAGTTCGTTAAAGTACGAAGTGTGTAAATCATCCAAAATTTGACGTAAAATTCAAAATGGCCGACTTCCTGTTGGGTTTAGGCTATGGCTCCAAGAGACTTTTTTGTGCGTCTGGACAATACACGTACCACAGAAAATTCGTGCACGTAGGTGAAACGTGCGGCGGGGGCTGCTTCGTTAAGGGTCACTTTCTGTTGCCAGCAGGTGGCGCTATGACTGTGGGTGAATGTCGGCATGTAATGTGTTCAGGGCGGGACTCCATCCTACATGTACAGTTTGGTCCGGATGTGAGCATGTACAGAAGTTACAACAACTTCCTGTTTCATTGCGAATTCATCGACGCCACGGACACGCCATTGACGAAAACGCGCAAATAGCACAACTTTTCATCGTCAATGCCTTTAGAAGGCACAGCAGAAATTGAGGTCGATCCGACAAATCCCTAGGAGG
>NW_024044056.1:0-9576 GCF_014851395.1 Micropterus salmoides
TCCTGAGGCTGGCAAAGGGGAGCGAGCCTTGTCTCTCTCTGGTGGGAGTGTTTTGTAGAGGGAGTATGTTGGGTCGTCTCACATGACAGCTGGAACTCTCTTCTGGTATCAGCCCAATCCTCCTCCTTGTTTTCCTGCTGTACTCTGGCCCTGTCCTCTAGCTGTCTTCGCATTTCTTGCATGCGTTTTTGGTCAGCTTCTCTAAGTTTGCTGTAAACCTTGACTTGTAATTTTAACTCTTTAATTTCCCCCACTGCTTGTTTAAAGAGGGTTTCTGATTGGTCAAGAGATTCAGTTGTGTCTTTAAGTTTACTTTTAGTCCACTCTAACTCCTGTTCTTGCTGAAAGAGTGAGTGTTCAAGCTGATTGGTCTTTTCCTGCAGCTCAATTTTCAGTGATGCGTTCTTCCGCTTCACTTAGTGATTCTTGGTGATTTCAAGCTGCTGTTTAAGCTGGTGCGTGTGCTTAGACTGGGCAGACATTACAATAGCTAGTTTTCCTAGCATGGGACAAGGCTTTGTCCTTTGAGGAAGTGGCTAGAGCAGTTGTTACCAGCTCTGCAAAAATTGTTCCAAGTTTCACCACGTCGTGCCTTGTATTGGAGTCAAATGTTGATGGAGTCAAAGTTTTCAAGTGGGTCACCCCCACTGGCTGCTACTAAGCGGGTGTCTGCCATGTTCAAAGCAGGTACTCAAGTGGATTGGTTAAGGACTTTGGTGTGAGTCCAAATCAGACAAACAAGTGTTCAACTCAGAGGATGTATTAAAATAAAAAATAAAATAAATGGGTGTTGCTTCTATAGCTTCCTGGAGCGTTGATGTGTCCTTTAAGTATTTGGAAGGTTGGAATCTGAAGAAAGAAGGATCAAAATCTATGGCCTCTCAGTTATACAATTTGCTTTAGAAATTCATAAGTGGACTACAGGTGTTAGCTGGTACAGCAGACCTGAGCCAGTCAGTTAAGCAGGGCTTCAGCTAATGTGTTTACTAGTTGGAAAAAGAAGTCAGGTTGGAGAAAGCTGACTTTTAAGCCAGACTTAAATGACCAAACTGAAAAAATCAAATTTAGGATAAAAAGCAAAAATAGGAAAAATTATATTAATCAACTTGGGATCAAAGTAAATGCTATAGATCAAATCAAAGTTCATGTTACAACTAGCTTGACAATCAAAGCTCAAAGTCATTAAAGATCAAAGTAAAAATAGGAACAAAATATTGTTTGAGATTAAATAATACAATTTCTAAAATCAAAGTTCAAAGACAATGAGAATTAAAGCTGCAAGCAGCGTTGGGCGGGCCCTCGCACTTATAAGCGCGTCGCGGTGTGAGCGGCCGAGTGCATATTCTGGAGCTCTGCGGTGCGGCTGTGAATTTGCTACGCGGTTATGACGCCGCATGAAGGTTATATGTCACTTCCTGTGTCCCCTAGTGGAGCTACATAGCACTTGCCGCTATGAATATAAATCGTGTTGGCGTGTAGATGTCTGCGGGGTGGGAGAGTATCAAGCACGTAAAGTTTGTTTCAGATGTGAGCATGTACACTGAACAATAATGTACCCAAACAATAAAATAAATTCCTTTTATATTTCCCTGCCTGTTGTTTATGTGTACATACAGAGGAAGAATGTGAGACAGCACATTTCATCGTTACTGTGTGCTGTACCGCAGTTCTGTGTCCATGCTGCAGCAAACTGAAAGCACCGTCTGTCGGAGCGTCTACGTGAAAAGAGAAGGAAGACATTGCTGGGTAGTTTGTCTTCAGAGTTGTTAAACACCTCAGCGCACTGAAGGAAGCCATCTGACTGTGTGAGGGGCAAGATCGTTGATGTCTGCAGGCAGAGTAGGAGCTCTCCTGTTGACTGGTCCACCAATAGCAGAGAAGATGACCCCTTGAGACACAGCCCCTCCTCATTTGCATAATGAGGCAGAAATGCATACAAAAATTTAAAAAAGACAGGCAGAAATAAATACCATGGGTGAAAATAAATAAGGTAAATAAATACAAAGGAAGAATAAAACAGACAAAAATATTAAAACACACACATAAATAAATACATTAAAAAAATTTGTAATAAATAAAGTTGAATAAACAAATAAGGTAATTATAACAAAGGTGAATAGTAAAGGCACTAATTAAAATATATACATTTATGTCTCCTTGTATAATTTAATTACTACCATTTATTTATTACTTTATTTTTTTGTGTATTTAATTGGATGCTTATTTATTATTGAGCATTTATTTATTCTGTATTTATTTCTGACTGTGTCAGGATCGGTCCTCCATAACGGGGTGGGAGAGTTATCAAGCACGTAAAGTTTGGTTCAGATGTGAGCATGTACACTGAAGTTACAACAACTTCCTGTGTCATGGCGAAGACTTGATCTCTGACGCCACGCCACGGACACACCCATTGACGAAAACTCGCAAATAGCACAACTTTTCATCTTCAATGCCTTTAGAAGGCACAGCACAAATTTGAAGTCGGTCGGACTAAATCCCTAGGAGGAATTTGACCATGACGTATGACGTAGGGATGACGTATTGACGTAGTGTGTGTGTGCGTTGGGTGCGAAAATTAAACATGGCAGCGCGCCGCTGCTAGAAAAAGATTAACTTATCCGTAACATCCTAATTCAAAAACCTGGATTTCAATTCGGACCTGGACCAACTGGAGGATTACATTGACCATCACTTCAACAGACTTTGTACAATGGGCCGATCACGCAAAGCCAAAAAACCACGCACTTCGGATTCTCCCTTATCAACCGATTCACCGTTATCACCAACATCACCAGCATCCACTCCTACCGAAACAAACTGCTGTTCCGACATACTTTTATCAATCAACGAGCGCTTATCTAACCTGGATTCTAGACTCTCACTAATCGAAGTACTGCACAAAGAATTTCAAAACATCCGCCATAGCCTGGAATACAGTCAACAACAAGTCGATTCGCTCACAGAAGAAAAACAAATCACTGAAAAGCTCTGTGGACACACTCACTGCAAAACTTTCCACTGTAAACACTCAACTTACCTCCGTCATCGCTGAGAACAAAGCCATGCAAGAAACTATCCTGGATATACAGTCACGAAGTATGAGAGACAATCTAATCTTCTCCGGCATTCCCGAATCATCCACCGAAGACCCCGAAAAATCTGTTAAGGACTTCATGGTTAACCAGCTCAAACTTACACCAGAGACTGTAGAGCACATCACTTTCCATCGCGTTCACCGTTTAGGACAGAAACCCATCAACTCCACCCGTTCCCGGCCCATCATCGCCAAATTTGAACATTTCAAGCAAAAAGTACTGGTTCAGCGACAAGGACGGCAGCTCAAAGGGACTCATTACGGACTCAACGACCAATATCCACAAGAGATCATCCGCAGACGTAAGCTACTTTTCCCCATCCGTAAGACAATGATCAATCAAGGTAAAAAAGCAATCATCACAGTGGATAAATTATATATTGATGGACAATTGTTTAGAGACAAAGACACTACCCTGGCTTTACTAACTATTGAAACTAGCAATGTAACATTTCCAATCCGTTTATGCTCAATTTATATTCAATTCATAATCTTCATATTCTTTAATAAAACCAATTGCATCACGCACGCACATTGTATTCTAAATGCACCTAAATAGCCTTGCACACTGTTTATATGTTCTGTTGCTGGTTTTAGGTATCTATGTTTTCCCTGTTTATTTGTCACTTGGTATAATAGATTTACACACACACACACACACATACACACACATGCACACACATCCATACACACAGACTTATACTCACACAAGGTAAATATGAAATGTACATTATAGGTTCATGCAATTGAAATTCTTAACTTGGAATATTCGTGGAGTTGGTTCACAAACAAAAAAAATAAAGTTTTAAATTACCTAAAAAATACACAAGCAGATATATGTCTAATACAGGAAACACACCTGTCGCAATATACACAAAACAGCTTAAAAACTACACATTTTAACCACTGTTTTTCCTCCCACTATAATTCAAAACAAAGAGGAGTATGCATCTTAATAAACAAAAAAATACAGTTTAACCACCATACAACCATTTCAGATCCTGAAGGCCGTTTTATCATTATTAACATTTCAATCAATAATAATCCAATTACAATTGGCAACATTTATGGACCAAACTCTGATGATTCCGCCTTCTTTGCAAATTTCTTTTCCTCTCTTTCAAACATTTCCAACGGTCCAATAATTATAGGGGGAGACTATAACACTGTAATCAATCCATCATTTGACAGGTCAAAACATACAGGAAAACCTTGGCAGTCCTCTAAAACAATAAAACAGTTCATGAGTGATTTTGGTCTTGGTGATGGTTGGAGGCTACAACACCCACTCGCCAGAGAATACACCTTTTATTCTAATGTCCACCAAACCTACTCCCGCCTTGATTTCTTTCTAACCAGTAATTCAATCCTACCTAATATCTTAGAAACTAAAATACATCCGATCATTATTAGTGACCACTCTCCAGTAACTCTCACATGGAATCCATCTGCAATACCAAAGCACCCCACCAGATGGCGTTTTAATACATCACTCTTGAAAGATCCAGAATTTGACAGCTATTTCAAGAGAGAGTGGACATCCTTCCTTGAAATAAATGACTCTCCAAAGTCGTCAGCATCACTGCTCTGGGAAACATGGAAAGTAGTTTTACGGGGTAAAATTATATCATATTCAGTACAAAAAAAAAAAAGGACAAAGAAAAAGAAGTCCAACTGGAAGAAAGAATAAAAGAATTAGAAATTTTACATGCTAATAATCAATCAGAAAGCATCTATATAGAAATTAGAGAGAAGAAAATTTTGCTTAATGAATAATAAACAAAAGAAACCAGTTTCTGATTCACAGGCTCCGTCAAGAAACTTTTCACCATAGCAATAAATCCGGAAAATATTTAGCCAGTCAAATTAAAAGAAATAAAGAAAGAACAGCTATAACCTCCATCAGAAACTCGGCAGGGAAGCTAACCAATTCACCAGTTGAGATAAACAAGATATTTCAAGATTACTATATAAAATTATACTCATCGGATCTGGACCCAAACCAAGAAGACATAACCCAATTCCTCGATAACACTATTCTACCCAAACTCAACATGGAACAAGTAAACACACTAGAATTACCAATCACAGAAAAAAACTTCACTCCGCATTGAAAAGCATGCAAAAAAATAAAGCACCAGGTCCAGATGGCTTCCCTGCTGAGTTCTACGAACATTTTGGTCAACCGTATACCCACTATTCAGCAGAACAATAACAGAAATAAAACATAACGCAAAGTTCCCATCCCACATGAATACAGCACTTATATCACTCATTCCTAAACCTAACAAAGACCACACCTTCGCATCTAACTATCGCCCTATCTCACTTATAAATGTCGACATAAAAATGATTAGCAAAACACTAGCCCATAGAATTGAACAAATTATACCGTTTATAATCCATCCTGATCAGACCGGCTTTATAAAAGGTAGATATGCATCCAATAACACCCGCAGATTATTCAATCTAATGCATTACTCATCAGTACAAAAGAAAGATACTCTCATTGCCACATTAGACGCCGAAAAAGCTTTTGATAGGGTCAACTGGAAATTTCTATTCACCATGTTAAAAATTCGGCTTTGGAGAGTCATTTATTAATTGGATCAAGATTTTATACACATCACCATCGGCCACAGTCACAACCAATGGACTAACATCACAAAGCTTCACACTGCACAGGGGGACGAGGCAGGGATGTCCACTCTCTCCATCCCTATTCACGATTTTTATTGAACCTTTAGCAGCAGCTATCCGCCAAAACCCAGCAATCAAAGGTATTGAAACACCACAACAAACACATAAAATCTCACTTTATGCAGATGATATCCTACTATATATACAAGAACCCCTAACATCCACTCAAGAAGTAATTAAAACAATCCAGTCCTTCTCAAAAATATCAGATTATGCAATAAACTGGAACAAATCTTTCATCCTCCCTCTACAAAACCAAATGGGATGTGGCACCCCACCAAACACCTATACCTATATGTCATGATCACATCACTTACTTAGGCATTAAGATCTCCTCCAGACTGTCAGAGTTGGTAACACTCAACTTCACACCACTGCTAAAAAAAATAGAAGACGATTTGCTTCGATGGCTCAACCTTCCAATCTCCATAATCGGCAGGATAGCAGCAATAAAAATGACGATTTTACCGAAAATTAATTATCTATTCTCAATGATTCCAACCCACCCTACACTCACCTGGTTTAAATCACTAGACTCCATTATCACTCACTTCTACTGGAAAAATAAAACGCCAAGGATAAAACTCACTACACTACAAAAAAGTAAGGTTCAAGGAGGACTAGAAGCACCAAATTTCCAATATTACTCAATGGCTAACCAACTGCAATACATATACAAATGGATTCACCCCACCCAATCCGATATATGGCTAGATATAGAACAATCACTATGCAAAGAATTAAATATAGCTGACATACCGTTCCTCACCAAATCAATCAAAAACACACATGTTTTAATGCAGTAACTATAGCTTCCACTCTGACAGCCTGGTGGAAATTTCACCATATCACAAATTCTAAATTAGTTCCATCTAACTTCACACCACTGTGGAACAACCGTGACTTTATAAGCAATAAAAAAACATTGAATTTTCACACATGGGCAGAAAGGGGTATTACCCACATTAAGCACATTTTCAAATCTAACACATTTAGACCATTTCCGCAACTAGCCCAGGAGTATGGCATCGGGAGCAACGAATTCTTAAAATACCTACAAATCAAATCTTCTGTTCTGACAAAAAAACATCAGAGACACAACTTTAGAACTTCCAGCGGCAATATCAGACTTGGTCAACATTTCCTCCCCAAAGAAACTTCTCTCTAAAATATACAAAATGATTTCAAACCAACTTCAGACCATATACTTACCAACAATAAAATGGGAAAACGATCTTTCAATAGCTCCTGATGCCAGCTTCTGGACCCAAATCTGTAAAAACATCCATCTCATGTCCAAAAATGCAAATCTTCAGTTAATACAATACAAAATACTTCATAGAACACATTACACGGGCAATAGATTAGCTAAAATGGGTTTCACATCAGAAGTTTGCACACATTGCAATCAAAATTCTACAGATACATACATCCATGCAACCTGGCACTGCACTCCAATCAAACACTTTTGGGAAGAGGTCACACAGTCACTATCCACTATAGTTGGCTGCCACATCCCAATGTCGCCTTCTCTTTGCTTGCTGGGAGACCTCACAATAATCACTGATAAAACTATAAACTCTAAAATACTCCTCATAGCTCTAACCATCGCCAAGAAAACTATCCTCATGAACTGGAAAACTAGAAATAAATTACACATTAACATTTGGAAAAATCTTATAACAGACTTCATTGCAATGGAATATGCATCTCCCCTTCATAATTACGCATCTAAAACTGACTCCTGCCGCCCAACACTTTCTGACCTCTTACAGCTGTGAACCCTTTCTCGGTTTTCAACTCCAACCTCCCACCTTCTTAATCAACCCACGAAAATTAATGCATTTAGTTGTTTGAACTTGTTCATGTCATCATTGTTATTACTATCTTTACTGTTATTGTTATCGTTGCTATTTTCACTTTTTTCATTGTTGTAATTGCTGATGTTGCTGTCTTTTGCTTTCACCATTGCGGTCACCACTGCCATCATCATTGTCATTTATTATTAATATCATTATTACCATTATTATTATAATCATCAATATTGCCGTTGTCAATGCTGTATTGGAATTAAGTGTCATTATCATCACTACTGCAATAATTCCCCCCTTATCTCTTCACGGGTTTTTAATGCACCACAACATAGAATAGGGAGAAAAAAAAAAAAAAAAAAAAAAATGTATATATGGAAAACCACACAAACACCAAGGCAGGCAAGACAGGCGAGAAGTGGTTTCAATGGGACAGCATCTCTGTCCCAATTTGAGACACTATCGCACTGTACTCTCTCTTTAATGCACCTTAGACATTACACTAACACAAAAAAAAAAAAAAAAAAAAAAAAAAAAAATGAAAAGATAGGGACTGAAGAGATGTGGGGGAAAGGTATCTTACATTATCTTATTTTATCATCTTTTATTTTATGCAGGATTGACAATGGCAATTGGTACATAGGAGGAAGGATGGAAATAAAAATCAACAAACACAATACTGGCAATATGGTGGTAGTGGGGCGGAGATGGTAATGAAAATGGTAAATAATAAATGGTAACTTTGTTTACGCATACACACACATACACATACACATACACATATATATACTCACACCTGTTCACATGTACACTTAGATCAAACACTTAATCACTTTTATGTCACTTCTGGAATTATGGATTTACAAGATTGCTCACTACTGCACTATGTTGGTTTGTATATGTCTGACTGTTAAATAAAAAAAATAAAAAAAAAAAAAAAAAAAAAAAAAAAAAAATAAATCCCTAGGAGGAGTTCGTTAAAGTACGAAGTGTGTAAATCATCCAAAATTTGACGTAAAATTCAAAATGGCCTATTCCTGTGATTTTAGGGCATCGCTCCAAGAGGCTTTTTGTGCGTTGGACAAGAACACGTACACAGAAAATCGTGCAGTAGGTAAAACGTGCGGCGGGGGCTGCTTCGTTAAAAGTCACTTCCTGTTGCCAGCAGGTGGCGCTATGACTGTGGGTGAATGTCAGCATGTACATGTGTTCAGGGCGGGACTCTCATCCTACTGTACAGTTTGGTCCAGATGTGAGCATGTACACTGAAGTTAGACAACTTCCGTGTCATGGCGAAGAGTGATCTTTGACGCCACGCCACGGACACGCCCATTGACGAAAACTTGCAAATAGACAACTTTTCATCTTCAATGCCTTTAAGGCACAGCACAAATTTGAGGTCGGTCGGACTAAATCCCTAGGAGGAGTTCGTTAAAGTACGAAGTGTGTAAATCATCCAAAATTTGACGTAAAATTCAAAATGGCCGACTTCCTGTTGGGTTTAGGCTATGGCTCCAAGAGACTTTTTTTGTCTGGACAAGACACGTACCACAGAAAATTCGTGCACGTAGGTGAAACGTGCGGCGGGGGCTGCTTCGTTAAGGGTCACTTCTGTTGCCAGCAGGTGGCGCTATGACTGTGGGTGAATGTCGGCATGTACATGTGTTCAGGCGGGACTATCATCCTACATGTACAGTTTGGTCCGGATGTGAGCATGTACAGAAGTTACAACAACTCCGTTTCATTGCGAAATCATCGACGCCACGGACCGCCATTGACGATAAACGCGCAAATAGCACAACTTTTCATCGTCAATGCTTTAGAAGGCACAGCAGAAATTTGAGGTCGATCCGACTAATCCCTAGGAGGAGTTCGTTAAAGTACGAAGTTGTAAATCATCCAAAAATGGCCATAAAATTCAAAATGGCCGACTTCCTGTGACTTTAGGCTATGGGTTTTGAGGCTTTT